>NW_015114553.1:19750-38765 GCF_001443285.1 Poecilia latipinna
CCAGGCGGCGGCAAAAAAACAAAGCCCCTTTGATTTCCTTTGCCCCCCCAAAACCCTTTTTTTTTTTTTTTTTTTTTTTTTTTCCTTGTTCATGTCAAATTAAATTTAGCACAAGCAGATATAAACTGAGTATTTCTTTTGTTTTCTCCTTTGGTGTTTTGTTTTTGTTTTGCGTCATTTTTTCCAGCAGTTTTTCATGTTTTGTTTGGCGCATTTCAATCACAAAACCAGATTACCGCAAGAAATGTTTGTAAAAATGAAAAGACCGGAAAACTGCAAGATAAACCAGTGTTTAAAACTAGAGCAAAACTTTTTCTCTCCCTCTAAAGTAACGGTACCTCAGTTTCTGCTGCTTGACTGCCATCTCTTTATTTCTTCCCTGCATGAACCCAGAGAATTTCATGGATGGTGTAGCAACAAAAACAAGCCTCCAATCAGGAGATACGCTGGAAAAACACAATCTTACCAAAGTGTTTCTAGTGCAAATGTCATAGAGCACTAGAAATTAGACAAAACTAACTCACAAGTAACTTTTGAGGAAGATATAGCTGCTTGCTTTAAGTCAATTATTCCTTAATATATCTACCGGTGGATTATTTCATTAATCCCATGTTTTAAGTGAGATAATCTGTTAGGAAAACTAGTACTTTTTAGCGATGTAGACTGAAAACAAGCTTACTGAAATGTTCCTTGCTTTGTCTTATTTCAACCATGAAATTTGCACTGGAAACGAGTCCAAAAATGGTATTTTTCTAAGATTTAGTGTTTTTTGTAGTGTGCGCTCGTGTCGAATGGACGGCGGTGTGGGAGTGGTCTCGGTTTTCACATCAGCTCTCTTCAGATCGCGCTCTGGGCATTGTGGCCGCAAGGTTAGGGTTAGGATTAGGGTATATGTAATCTGATGCTGACTGTTTGCCTTGGCCCTGACCCACCATGAAGAATCCTAAGCGACCGCCATCTAAACAACAGCGGGACGGAGCAAACAGCTGATGGGGAAAGCTGATGGATGTGCAGGCCGCTCATCCGTTCTCTCATTGAAAGAAGGCACAGGGTGGAATCTTTTTAAATTACGACAGCGTGCAGTTTATAAGGGATTTGCGATACGGAGAAAGTATTCGGCTCATGTTACTGCATTACATGGATTTCTCCTCTTGGATTCCGAGGGGAAGAAAAAAAAAACTGGCATGAAAAACCAGTGTGTAATTACTTTATTATTGGTTTCCCCCCACTAGAAGCTGAATTAATGATGTCTGCCTAAGCAGACGGGAGGGGCTCACCAGTGGGGGGAACAGGTCACAGAGGAGGTATTCCTGGACTGTTATTCCACATGGCGAGGCTGCAGGGCGGTCTTGTGGCAGGATATATCACTTAAACCCCACCACGCGCCGTAGCATAGCGCTGCGGTCTTTGCATGGCCACTGGCAGCCGCTCCAACCCCCCACCCCACCACCACCACCGTGCAGCGGGACCCTCCTCTGCGCTGATCGGACATAATGAATAGGGGATGGAAGAGAAGCCCGCTAATCCACCAATCCTTGAGCGTGAAGGTTGTTCAGGCTTGCAAAATGTTGAGATTACCAGGATCAGCAGGATGTTGGCTATTTAAAACCGTCACAAAATGCTGTCTGGTTGATTGATACGGTTTTTGTGCAACAGCTGAAAGTTTTTGGTGTGTTGTGTTAAATCTGGAGAGAAAATGAAGCAGTTTATCTAATCTCGTCGTGATGCAGGTGAACAAAAATAGGATCTCACGCTGCATGCCGTTTCCTGACAAAATAATTCCTGATCAATAACATAAAATGTCTTTATCTCTGATATCCATTGGGGGTCTGCTGTGGTGGCACAGGGGTTAAGCACAACCCACATATGGAGGCCCCAGTCCTCGCTGCCGCAGGCTCGATTCCCGGCCTTGGCGACCCTTGCTTCATGTCTTCCCCCGTCTCTCATTACCCACCTTCCTGTCAATTAACTATCAAATAAAGGCCACTAGAGCAAAAAAAAAAAAAAACGTATCCGTTGAAGTTTTGCAAAATACATTTATTTCAATACGCATCTCAGCGCAAAACCTTTCAATCAGAAAACGTTTCTTTTTTTTTGTCTTTAATTGGCGTGTTTCCACATAAATTCAGTTTAGCAAATTTATGGTTAATGGAAACGCAGCCATTGTGAACTTCATTGTACATGCTGAAAAGACAAATTGCTTGGGGAAATCCCTGATTTCATTCCGTCAAATTGACGTACACATTTAGGAAAATATGAACAAAAAGGCTTTTTAAATTTGATCCAGTCCATTACTTTTTGCATCGTCATGATTCCAAGGCGTTGATGCATTATTAAGCAAATCTTTCCGCATCACATTTCTTTCTTGCGCTTTAATTTGTTTTCTTTCTGTCGTTCGTTTGTGCCGGCACCTGTTTGAGAATTGTCCAGTTGTTGTTGGGACCTTGCAGGTCGCACCTGGTCGACCCTCCAGCGTCCCGCTGAACCCGCAAGGGCAGAAATGGACGATAAAATCTGTGTCACGGTTGAGCGTTCTCCAACGTACCGTTGATGGCTGAGGAATTAACTTTTATGTTTACACATCTCTGTGATCGCAGACTCGACAACTCTTTGTGGGAACTTTCACTGTGTGGGCTTTTTCACTCGCATTTGATTGAAACTTGTGGTTGGTGGTTAACAGGGCTGAGTTTCTCTCTCTCTCTGTCTCTGACAGTCTGTCATTACGTCTCGTCTTTGGAGTGGAAAATTGACGTGTCACATTAGATATTCTGGAGCCTGCTGGAGTGGTCGAGATAGTAGCAGGTGATGTCTTTTAAAAACCCACAAACCACAGCCACATGTCGTCGTCACTCCGGGTTCATTACTCATCGTGTTGGAATGACAAACACACACAGACCGGTTCCTTTTTCTGGTTCTGATTGGGTTGGGAACTAAACATTCAGAACTTCAGTTCCATTCAGTTAATGCAAGTATTAGCAGTAGCTTGTGCCGTATTTCAACTGGATAGGTGTATTTGCATAGAAAGGTAGGCGGACCTTCCTTCGCGGCGCGTTTTGAGTGTTTAGCGCGGCGTGATTTGAAGTGTTGGGAGCGTCAAATAGGCCGGCAATAGAAAACATTTAGAGTGATTTTGACTTGTCCGATGCGCCCTCGACGCGCCTCCACTTAGACTTTGAATGTAAAACAGACACGCTTGACGCTCAAAACGCGTTTGGTGTGAATGCACCAATAGAGATATTTTGTTGCCGTATCTTTTTATAGGCCAAAAAAAGGACCACATAGCAGTGGAATAAAAGGAAATTTTGGTTTATACAGCATGTTTGATTCTCAGCTGTATTTAGGATCCGACACATGAACACATTTTGCTCGTTTGACTGAAAAGTCTGGTTCGTTTGGGGAGGTGTGAACGTGCAGTCAGACTCTCTTAAAAAGCAGGAAGTGGAATGTATCGCAGGGTGTTCTGCATAAATACAACCAAACCAGACCATGGTGTCTAACGTTAGCGGGAGAAATTATTCTTGGTCTTTTACCAAAGCAAAAGAGAAATCCTACAACCACTAAAATCTGGCACTGCTCCATTTTTTACATTTTGCAAAAAAGAAAGTTTTTTTGTGGTGTTTCCTAGAGTAGGTTTTGTTGCAGCGCCCCTACAGCTGAGGAGGGGAACAGGTTTATTAAATGTTTTTTTTTTTTAACACACTGCAGTGTAACAGCAAACCGCAAAATCTGAAAATGTAACAAACGATGCAATTTTGGTCTCTAACCAAACTGAGTTTCACGGGACTATCAGGTGTGAAAACGCGTTCAGCTACTCCTCTCTTTAGAAGTATTTAGCTTGTGATCGTCTGCCACATACTCTCTATTTTTAAAGAGTCCTTCAGAACCTTAAACAGGTGGCAACTTTTGTGCCCAAAGTGCGGCATGCGGTGTCGTTGTGGGGTGTGTGCGCCGGGGAGGGACCGGACTGGCGTCGGAGGAATGCGTGACCTTGCCGGCCTCTGCCGCCGTTTGGCTTTGATCAAACATTCCTGTGGAAGTTTCCGGCTTGTGCCGTCACTGAGCCGCGGTGCAGCGATGCCGGCTGACATGACGGAAATTAGATAAAAAAAACAAAATAAAAATCAGTTTATATTGATGTGGAAATCTAAACAGAAATATAAGCTCAAAGTAATAATTGGATTTATGTTTGTAGCTGTTTGAAAGTGCATCTGGATGGGTGAAGCCAATCAAAGGGAGGCACTGTGGAAAGTGGATAATAATAAATGTTTTACACTATAGCTACTGTTGCATCCCATTAAAACTGAAACCTTTTAGGTAGTTACTAAAGGATTTTGTCTTAAAAGTGATGATAAAATAAAATAAGTCATTATAATAGATTATTATAATTGGATGTTTTTTGTGGTTGAGTGCTGTATTAGTTTACTGGGTGGTTTAGTCTCTGGTGGGCTATGTTATAGATTTAAAACAAAGTGTGTCAAATAGACTGTAAAGAATTTGCACAGGCCTTTACATCACATTCCTGCTTTGTCCATTTTATGAGCTTTCCTCGGCTGTTGCAGGGTTTGTACCAACCACACGTCACTTTGTTTAGCCTTTACAGCTGAGTTAAAGTAATTTTCTGTCATTTGGACTCCCTAGTGCCTTGATCTCCGACTAGATGAGATAAGTGACTCTTTACCAGGCCTTTGTCAAAACTTGAGGGCATCTTAAGGAGGTGATTCAGGTGTGTTGGAGTGTTTAATGCGTCTAAAACCTGCAGGACAGTAGATCTCGAGGACTGGGGTTGGTGACCCCTGGTCTACTGCCTCCAGTATCTGCTTGGTTAGTGTCAGTCTGGTTTGATTAGGGATCGTTAAGGGTCATCGTTTATTGGAAATGATTGACCCAACAGTGTAAAATCCTATCTGTAATCTTAAAATGTATTAGATCTGAGCTTTTTTTTGTTGTTGTTTTTAAACAGTCTTAGTAAGTCATTAGAATACGTCACTCCCTAGTAAAAATAACCTGATGTGCAGTAATGAGGCACAGAAGTATGAAATAATTTAGCATGTATGAAAACTTGCTAAGCCCGGTGGTTGGATGCTACGGCAGTCATTCATCCAGCTGCTTGTCGTGTTTTTGAACTAAAAAGTGTGTAAAGTTGACAGGAAATTTGAAAATATCACTTGATATTTATGTGTGATTGGAAAATTAATATCTGAACACCAACAGTCTTAAAATGCAAACATTTTAAAAAGATTTTTAAAAAATAAGCAGTGCTAAGCCTGGTGGGGGCACAAGTAAAGCCTGGTGGCCCGCCAGGCTTATAATACACGGGGAGAAATCCTGCCTTAACTTAAATATGACTTAGTAATGTCTTGTGCGTGCCTTCATACACACATTAA
The DNA here is from genome assembly GCF_001443285.1 of Poecilia latipinna. NCBI lineage: Eukaryota > Metazoa > Chordata > Actinopteri > Cyprinodontiformes > Poeciliidae > Poecilia > Poecilia latipinna. Next base: position 25,135 of record NW_015114553.1, read on the forward strand.
TCAACTTATTTACCCCAAATTTATTATTCTTTCACTTGGAAAAATAGGCTGTAGATGAATAAATACAAGGAGGCGTCTGCATCGGGCCCTTTCATGTGGACGTTTTTGTTTTGTTGGTGTAATAACAAGAGGCAAGACGTCTCCTTTGTGTGTGGAGTACTGTGGGTGTGTGAACTGCATTCATGCTGGTGAGAAACTGTAGCTTTAAAGAAGATGTGCTTCGATGAGCTTTGAAAAGCTTGTTATGGGAGTGTGTTTTTTTTTTTTAGACGTTCGAACAACAACAGGAATTGTTGCGGTTGTGTAGTTACAGATTGTGGGTTCAAGAATCGGCCGGTAGTGGATGTATAAACGGTTTAAATGAGCACACTGCGTCTGTGTTGTGGCGACGGGCTGACACAACCCACATCGAGTTTTTAGGTTAAATAGTTCAAGTTGGAGAATGGGCGATTAACTGAGACGTTTTTGGGTTTTTTCTTTAAGTGATGGGGAAAAAAAACAGCATGGATTTCATCTTGGAAAGTGGTCAGTCGGAAAGCCCCGGCGATTGGCCGAGGAGAGAGAGAGAGAGAGAGAGAACAGTAAGGAAGGAGCCTCGGGCATTTCTCCCAGAGGAGCGGAGTCTCAGATCTTAAGGAAACAGAGGAGAGAAAAGCGAGAGCACAAGCAGGGAGGGCCGGGAGGAAGGGAAGGGGTTGAGCGAGAGGACAAGGAGCGAAGAGGCTGTCAGAGCGAGCGAGAGGGGGGGTGTCATAGACTGGAAAAGTCAGGGAAAACACAGGAGGGTGAGAAAGAAGGACCCGCTTTAACTGCGCGGGTACAAGCTTGAGCAAATAAAGAGCCGAGGAAGAAAGGAAGACGACATGGAGCAGATCAGGAGGGGAGGCTGAGAAAACCCGACTCTTATTGTGAGAAAGAGATTGACGGGGTTAATGAGAGGAAGAACGAGTATCAAGAGGATTCTCCCACAAACCAGACCTAACCACTGAGACGGAGCCGCTGCTTTCCCTGTGCTCCTCTTTCTCCTCCTATATTCTTCTTCTCCTCCTCCTCCTCCGTTTTTTGTTGCTGTTGTCGGCCTTAACCGGCGGCGGACCACTGGGGCGCCACTACATCGCCATGTTCGAGGCCACGCAGAACGTCACGCTGAAGCCTACGGAGTCCTGGAGGGAGGCGCTGCTGGACACCCGCGTCATGGACCTCTTCTTCTCTGTGAGTATCCCCACAGTCCTGGACGGGCTTTTCATTTACCCGTTTGGGTCATCACATACTTGTTGCACCTAGAAGCTTTCATTCTTGTCTCTCGCCTCTGCTTCCAAATATCTTAGTGCACGTCACACAAGACAAAACTAACTTAAAAGTAACTTTTCAGCAAGATTTATTCACCTGTTTTAAGTCAATAATTCATTAATATTGATCTAAAAGTATCAGTTATGCTTTTAGCTTGAGGAAAAATGTTTTGTTAATAATCTGCCAGTGGAACTAGCACTTTTTTTTATCAAGCTTAAGGCATTACTGACTCCTACATCTTCCTGAAATTTTACTCGATTTTCTTCTTTTTTTTTTACACTGTTATAAAAAAAATATAAAATTGTGTTTTTCCTGCTAAATTTGGAACATTTTCTCCACATTTCCATTAAAGTACTGGCGTATTTCTCTGCGGACCTCTCCGGAGTGGTTTGTTTACTTCATGTCGGGCTGCGAGTCCTGGTTTAACCTTCCCCCCCGGTGGGGCTTTCTAAGTTTGTTCTTCTTCTGTGGCTTTCCTGAATGCACCATTAAGCAGATTTATAGGTGCTTTGCAGCGGGCTCGTGTTACTGCGTTACCGTTCAGGAGACCGCCCGGTGAAGCAAATGTGTATTTTAGTGCAGCGCCTTCAAAGAGGCGGCCCACGCTGGCCAAGCGCTCGCTGTGGGATAGAAGAGTGGAACAAACTGGTCAGCTCCTCTTCCATTAAGCATCCGTCCAAAACTTCCAGCTGCCCATCGCCAGATAGTGCTCCTCCTCTGAATGCCCTCCAGGCATACACTACTTCTTTTTTTTCTTCTTCTCCTTCTTTCAGGTCTTATCTTGGTTAACAGAATAGTTTGAGGACGACGCTGTGTACATCTCACCAAAATCGGATAAATTAGCAGAAGGTGCAATAGATTCTCACCGTGGTTTTCATTCAACATGATGGGATTTTCAACCAAGCGCATCGTAGTTGACTAAAACTAGCAAAAACGGAAATGGAAAAACATTTTTGTTAGCTGAAATAAATAAAAACTATGACTATATTGTGCGTTTATAAAGCTAACTAAAATATACTGAAATTATAGATATAAAATCCTTCGTTTTCGTGTTTATGAATCCATTTATTAATCTTTCAAACTGATGTAAAATAGATTTTTTCCCCCTACATACCAGCAGTTTACGTCAGCTACTGGCAAATTGCCATAGCGACAGCAAAGTTAGGAAAAAACACCAGTTCATCAAAAATTAAATACAGTTTTGAAAATGGTATCTTCAGTTACTATTCATTACCTAATTGATCTATACATAATTGCAATACAAGACTTTGACTTTTTGAATTTTGCACCTGAAAATTGACAAAAGTATGAAAAAACTAAAACTACTAAAAATTAAACTGAAACTAATCAGTATTTAACTAATATGTAACTAAAATAAGCAAACACACTCTAAAAACTGAGTTAGATGAATAAAGTCACAATGAAATAAAGCTAAACTATAATCAAAAACCCAAAACCTTTTATATAACCCTGGTGACAACTAACGATTATTTTAATAATCGATTAATCAGAAAAAAAAAAAGGTCAAATTCTGCAGAGTTTTCATTTAATTGCTTAAGCCTTTTTTATACAATATTAGAAATACTTTAAAAGATGCAAATATACAATTTGGTTTTAAAAAGAAAATAAACATTTTATTGCCTAAATGCAATAACAGCATTCCTGTAGCGGACAGACTTGTAGAAATGGACGGATCTGCAGCTAAAACACTTCTACTGTCAACATGTGAAAAGCTCAGCTCTTTCTGCTCAACACATCAATGCACCAATATCAATTACTAATTAATAACTGGATAGCAAAAGGAGCTTCATGTGAGATTTTCTTTTAGCAGGTTTTTATCTTTAGTGTTTTATTTGTACAATCTGGCTTAATTAGTTCTCAGTGTTATTGTTTCAGCAAGTGGCCTTTTTGGAGTCTGTATGCTCCAGTTAACGATTAATCAATTAATACATGTGTTGGCAATTCAATAATCAATTAATCAAGATAATTCAATTAATTTGATTAATTTGATTAATCGTTTCAGCCTTAGATTTGATCCCAGAAAAGGAGGAACAATCCACCTAATAATTAGATTTACTCCAAGAAATCAACTAACCAGAATCGGCCGACATCCACATAAAAACAAGAGATCGCTTTATCCAGAGTGCAGGAGAGTTAGACTTTTAGAAGATAACAGTAAGGCCGAAAGTGTTTAAGCAAAGTTGGTCTGTTTTATTCTTTTTCGGTCTTTTTCATATCAATTAATATTTATCTCAATATTAAACAAATCAGTAGTTTTGTCCACCTTTACTGTTCTCTGCTTCTTAGTGCGATCTGAAGATATCAGCAGGTCATTTTCGATTTTAAAGATTTATTTTTAAAAGTCGAACATGTCATTGAACATTATAAAGCTGCTCTGAATGAATAAGACGTACATTTTACACAGTTTTATTGAAGTTAGTGTATTTCGTAAAACCGTAATGGAGACGCTTTTTTCGCCTCCCACGAGTTACGTGATCAACAACCGGACCTTGCTACTGGCAGAGAAGACAAAGAAGCGACAGGAAGTGGTTGGAGGATGATGGCGCTGCGTGTTTTTTTTTTTATGACTCACAGTGGGAACAAGCTTTATTCACGTTGAGTTTCTTTCTTAATGGTGGGTTTTAATGGAAACGTAGCTGCTGACGGTCTGGATGCATCTAGATGTATTCAGTCACAGCTCAGGATCTCCTGGAGGATCATTTCACGACTTGTAGCGAGGAATCAGACGACAGCGACGTCTCCGCCGTACGGAAAGCTCGATCGTCCCCGTCGTCCCCCTGCGAATAAAAATGTTTGTCATTTTTCTGTCGGTTCTTTGCGCTGCTGGAATCTGCAGGACGTGTTTTGTGTTGGTTTCAGTTTCCAGGCCTTCGGTTTCAGCTCTCGCTGTGGTATTTCTAGTAGCTCAACTGTTTGTTGTTGTTAGGCCGCCGCCGCGCCATCAGCTGCCTGTGTGTGTGTGTGTGTGTGTGTGTGTGTGTGTGTGTGTTGTGTTTAATGGCGTCCTTTGCTGTCTCAGCTGCCATGTCTCCTCAGCTGTGTGTGTGGTGGTGAAGGGGGGTGTGTGACCCGGGTAAGTGTGTGTTGAGGGGGTCCTCAGACGCACGTGCCATCAGGGTCGAAGTCCATTGCCGACCAGTGGCAAGATTACAGCCCAGCCCCAGGATTAGGGGCCCCTGTTAACAACCCCAGTAACCTTAGCATAACACACTCGTCCCGTCTCTCCCCCTCAGTGGACGGACGCCTGTCAGCCTTCATTATGCGCCTCCTCTGCTCCTCCGCTGTCTTGTTGCAAGCTAACGAGAACCAGTGGACTGTTTCGTGCAGCTCTCCAGCGTCCCCATCGCTGTTTATCATGATCACTAAGGTTTAATGATCACCACCTCCGTTTCCCTCAATGGAGCAACGAGGAAAGCGTTGAAAGTGTTTTGTGTTTCAGCTGCCACCGAGCAGGTTGTTGTCTTTGCCCTGCAATGCGAGATCCTAGCAGCAGCCTGAAGGAAATTGGTGTCAAACCTTTGTGCCGCTCTGATTTTAAAGACGGATGTTTCCAGAGGTCATCAAAGATCAAACATCCCCTCTGACCCCCCGACATTTACAAAGACTAAGCAGATTTGATGTCAATCAGCTGTTTTACAAAACTTCTAGAGGCATAATCCAGTACAGTTTAATCGACACATTTTTTGGGGGGGTATTTTGTTAATGACACGTTGATCTCTGGTGAACAAAACTACATAAACATTTTTACTGCACAATAGACTGACACCATAACTCATTTGATTTTGTAAATGTGGACCGGCTGGTTGACCTTTGATGACCTCTGGAAACATTCATCAGTATCTTCAAAATGATAGCAGCACAAACAAAAACAATTTGCTGCACAAACCGTTGACACCAAATTTTGTTTAATTTGAAGAATGCAGATTTAGGGACTTTTCTTTTTATGGGTCGCGCTCGAGGATGAGGTGAAACTCACATTCATGCCAAAGCAGTGAGAGAGCACAGTCTATTTTATCCTTAGTAATTTTTACAGTCCCTGTACGTTTGAAGGCAGCTTTCCTGTTTGAATGCCTTTCATCGTTTTAGTGTCACCTATTAGTGTCTGGATTTATGAATGCTATTTGCGATGCTGTAAAGTTTTTACATGCGGTGCGACCGTTATATTACGACTCCTGACATGAATCAGCAGCACTTCTAAACCCTCTGCTAACAGTATGGGAATAAGGGCGAAATGGAGTATTTTATTGCCACTTTAGCACTTTTGTGATTGTAAAACATAACTGTGCGGTCATCAGAAACTCTGCGTACTCCGATCCAAGGGATGTGCAGTTGAGTAGGATGTTTAATGTACGTGGTCTACATTTGACAACAGACTATTTACAGTGTATGAAAAATGAAAGCAGTACAGAAAAACAGATGCTCGGTACCATCAGGAATGTTATTTAAAATTAATTTAAAAAAAATAAAAACTAACGGATGTAAACACTCATTGGTTTTCGTGGGAGCAGTGATGTCCAAACTTTTTGCCCTGGCAAATTTAAATTACAAAATATATTAATAAATTACAGTTAATTTCTTTTTTACCTGCGCAAAGCAAAAATTGTATGAAATTTGTACATAATTAAAGATGCTAAATATAAAAAGGGATTCAGACTGTTGCCTTATTAGAACAAAATCAAAACAATCTGTGACCCATAAAAATGTGGAGATTCTGTTTTTTTTTTGTTTGTTTTTGTTTGCTTTGTTTGTTTGTTTTTTTTAACCAAATTTTTAGCATTGCTGACTGGCACTCAGGGGCCTCCGGGCCACACTTTGGACTCCCCTGTTATAGAGCCCAACAGCTGCTGGGAGGAAGGACCTCCTGTGACGCTCCTTTATGCACCTGGGATGCAGCAACCGAACCTGATCCAAACACGATGACTCTGCACTGAACTTTAAATTTTTAAATCTAGCAGCACCGTTATAAACATCTGGTGTATTTTCTAGGTCACTATGGCAACAGTGTTGTCAGCAGCAAAAGAATCAAAAACTGGGTATGTAATGGATTTGAAATTCGCTTTTATTTCCAGGATTAAGCATGAGGGGAAAGCGCTTTCTGGCTAATCTGCGCGTTTCGTGACGGGAGCAGCAGTAAATCCTGAAGTCAGTAAGCTAATACCGGCGTGAGATTGTTATCGATTGTGTTATCCAGACCCTGGAGCTCACATCCGTGTTGTCAGACAGAATAAAAAGACATACTTTCTGGAAATGCATTTAAGCAACAGTGCAGTCTGTCCAGCTGAAGAGATACTCACAGCCTCACAATTATCATCCTGTCCACTAAGAAAACGAGCCGAGGTACAGACGAGAATGTGAATAGGGCTAAATGTGGAACAAAACAATGAATCAAATCAAAAGAAAATGAGAGGAAGCCGAAGAGAAACGATGGAGGGGAGGAGAATGGTGGATGTGATTGTGAGCGGCAGAGTGTTTACGGGACAAACGGTCCGTTGGAGATGGGAAAGTAAGCAGGCGTTTATTTTTCCTTCAGAATAAATGCTAGCTGCTTTTCAACACAGACCGTCAGCACCACAACGAAAAAATAAATAAGGGGAGGGGGACGAAGAAACGAGATGACAAAAGATATTCACACTAAATCTTACAATCAATGCTTCGACAACATGTTTTTATTCCTGAGTGGGAGAGCAGCAGTTTTAGGGAGGGAAGAAAAAATGTGGATGCGACACAATCCATCGACAATAAAACGATAAATGAACCAGCACACTGCATGATGTCATATGCATTTAAATTATTCTTTAATTCCCTGTTCAATTAAAAGTGTTTTTAGTGAACACTAAAATTGGTCCGACCAACAAAATGTGGGCTGAAGTAAACAAAAACAAAACGCACACAAAAAAAAACAAAACAACCCTTAAATATTTGGAGTCTTTCCTCCTATTCACTCTCCCTTCTGAAAACACATTGTTTTGTTTTTGGTTTGATAATGATCTCAGATCTGCCCATCACAGGCTGTACCATATAAAACATTATGTCGGATTAATTTAGGCAGCAAGAAGAATGAAAATTGCTGCTCTTTATAGGCTTGGCATGCACTTGTCCCCACAAAGGCAGAGAAACTGAGGCTGGTGTTGTACGTGTTTACTCAAACAAACCCAATCAGCGCAGAGATGAGGCTGCAGCAGAGCCCTGCAGGCACACGGTAACATAATCTGAGGGGGAGGCGGATGGTGGGAAAGACAATAAGTTGGAAGCGCGGTGTTGATTTTAAAAAAGGACAGAAAGACGAGCCTCTTAGCCCCCCTGTGGTAACAGACACCAGGCTTTGTCTGCTATAAATATCACTGGCACCGGCTCTCTTTCGCTCTCTTTTGCTTTTTATTTTCCTTTGTCAGCCCTCCTTTTTATCTACCTTACTGCGTAATATCTTTTTCTCTTTATTTTTTTCAGTCCCATTTCCTCGGCGGGGTTATCATTATTTTAACCGTTATTTATACTGGAGAGTTCTTAGTATTGCCAGTTTTTGCATTTCAATGTCTCATTTGAATTGGAGTCAATTCAGATGCCAATTTCTTGTAGCATCACCGTTCTAATTTTAGATTCTTCCTCATGATGCTGGAGTTTATCACCATCACTGAAGCAAAGGAGGTTTGGAGTAGACCTCAGCTGAGTTTGTTCTCATTTTCTAGATGAGAGCCATAAAGCCCCTTTGACTCATAATTGTTAGTTTCTCCCCAATTTCTTAACCTTAAATTGATTTAAGATTAACTAATTAAGTCAGTTGTCCGCATTACTACTGTGTAATTTTAATTAGGTATGCAAGCAATTAATCGACTTACGATTGTTGATTATTTCTTAATGACTTATTAGATTAAAATGAGCTCCAATCAATTAACTAATAACGTCCACTTAGACCTTCTTTTAGTGTTGTAGATTGGCTGCCATCTAGAAGAGGGCCCTGATAGTCATCCTTAAGCGGAGCCGGTTGATACAGAAATAAAGGTGGTGGGGCCTTACCAGAATGGGATGCAAAATGCACTTTATGCGGTTCTGTTTAGAAACAAACACAAACAAGCTCATTATGTTTTGCATTAATGAACTTGTTGAGATCAGTCAACTCTAGATTAACTCATTATCTGATAACTTGCATCCCTAGTTTGAATCTAAAGAATTACATCATTATGTTTTTGTCTTGTTGCAATACAATAATTCAAAGCATGTAAAATGCTCAGGCAACTTTGATTTAAGTTGTATTCTCCAAAGCTACAAAAACTATCTTAAGATTATATGTAGGCCTGCAACAATAACAAAGTTTGCTGGATGATAAATCGTCCCAGTAATTATTGCGATAAACTGTAATATGGAGACCATTTTCAAGTAATATATTGATGATAGCATAATAATGCAAGTTGCTCTGTCAGAGACCAGTAAACTTTAATTTTGTACAGAATATTGTCCAGCTGGAGCTGGACGATATTTTAACATTTAGCTGTAGCCGCTACTTCCTTTACTGAAAACAGAAGAGTAAAGTTGACCTTTCACCTCTCATTTTTCCAAGTTTAGTAGGCATTAGTAGAATATGGAAAAGTTTTTTTCACACATTTGTAATGGAAGCACAGCTTAAAACTTCTGAACTGCGCAGGGACGCACCGATCCATTTTGTTTCACTTCCGATACCGATATCTGAGGTTTAGTATCGGCTGGCAACTGATCCGATACAGGAAAACTTTGCTGAATTGACTTAAGACATTTATTTATTTTTTTAAACACAGACATAAATGTACAGAATTACACATTTATTTGATAACTCTGCACCAGTACAGCACACATAAATAACTTTGGTCAAACATGTAAAAGCTTTCATTTGTCCAGTCGGTGCAATTAGGAGGATAACAGCCAATGTAAAATAAATGATAAAGAAAGTGAAACTGACAAAAACAATAGGTTGACTTTCCTGGTCAACCTATGTTTTCCGTTTGTTACAGAATTTAATTCTGCAACAAACTTTCTTTCAAATGGTTCAGAAAGTGCAATTAGGAATTCTACATATAATGTAAAATAAATAAGAAAGCAGAGCTTAAAATTCAGAATTAGACTGAATAGATCTGCCCTTATGGATCAGGCACATCGTCGCCGATACACAATCTAGATTATTATTTTTTTCAATATCAGGATTGATGCAGATAATTTTGGATCGGTGCATCTCTACTGCCGAAACCAAACCGAACTGAAAGACTCCTGTGTGTAGAACTCTTTTTATTTTCGTTCATACTGATATATTCCTAATTCTTCCTTCCGTCCCGCTCAGCGCAGGCAGAAATACCGGCGCAGCATTCAGCGTGTCTAACTATAGGCAAACTCAAGGCGACTGACATTACTGGCGTGGTATGGCTCGTTCGCTGAAGCAGCTGCTTTTCCAGAGCTGGCTCTGTTCAATCTGTTGGCCTTGTGCTGCTCTCCCACTCCTCCCTCTTGCTTTCTTTCTCACTTACTCACCAGTTTACCCCCACGTCCCCCCCTTCCTCGTCTCCTCCTCCTCCTCCTGCCGAGCTCTTCCAGAGGATGACTTCACGCTCTGGAAGAGAGCGGCGGCACTGGAGGCTACAGCGTGGCGGCTAGATCACGCTAGCATCCGAGCAGCGTGGCTCGCTACCAAGTGGGCAACAGGGCGGCACAGCTGGAGATCTGAAAGCGGAGAGAGGGGGAGGAAGAGTGTGGGAACGAAGCAGGAAAGAATCCGGAGGGGATTGAGTGAGAAGAGGAGGAGAAGGGGTGCAAAAAACAAAAAAAAAAAGAGACTGGGAGGCTGAAAGTTTGAGTGCTCCAGTGATGGTTTTGTGTGCGAGGCACCGGCTGAAGATGCAACCACTCTGGATTTATTAGGATGACAGTTCAGGACGCGGAGGAAGAAGCAGGGGGGGGAAGAAAAGGAAGGAGAGAACTGGCTGCTTCGCTGGAGCTCCGCACATCTGCACGGAGCCGTCAGTGGAAACACATGTTGCTGTGATGACTCGTCGCGGCGCTGCTGCTGCCCCCACCGCGCGCCGTTCGTCCCCTCCCCAGCTTCTCCCCCCGCTGCCGGAGTGTGACAGCTCGACGCGGATCAATCCCAGGATCGGACGCCCGATGCCATGAGACCGTGTCAGGCGGCGGTCTCTCTCTCTCCCTCCGTCTCTCGTCGGGACTTGAATCTTTTCCGCTCAGGAGTTTAATTGAGGCAATCCGAAGTGATCGATTGGAGACCACAGAGTCACGCTGAAGTCAGAGTAGCTGGAATATTTGTTGTTTTTTTTTTTTGTTTGTTTTGTTTTGTTGTTGCACCAGTGAGTATTAATCCTGCTCAGCTTTGGTTGGATCGGGTTCACCTCCACTACAGCTTTTTCTACTTGTGGAGGTTTGCCTTGCGAAGCTAAATATCGTCGGGCGTCAAGGTTGAAATATAATCAGAGCACAATTCACGTTAAATAAAACTCTCACTCACCTTTAGATCCTTTACATAAAGAGTAAGGAGAAGAGTTTAGGAATTAAAAATCAAAGAGCTTTTTACATTTTTTAAATTGTAATTGTGTTAAAAGGGGGAAAAAAGTAAATCTTTTCCTTTAAGCTTCTTTTTCTAACAGTCTTTTCAGCAGCAGCTAAAAACGTAGCGAGCAGTGGTCACGTCATTTCCTCTTCACACTCAATAAATGTCGGGCTGTAATTTTGTAAATTTATCACGTTTCTCACTTTTAGTGAAAATCAATTTGGTTTATTTATATAGCAAATATTCACAACAAATGTCGTCTTGAGGCACTTTACCAAAATAGTCTTTTCCGCTTCAAACGTACATAAAGTTAATCTTGGTTATCAAACGGTGCATTAAGCGCCGATCGTTATTCAAATGAGCTTAATATGTTTTTAAGAAAACCCAGCAGATTGCATTGAGGCATTTTATCTTTGTATAAACTCTCACATAAAATCTAGTGAGCGTTAAAGAACAAATTAGATAAAAGTGAAGCATGATGTTGGTTTTTATTATAATTGCTGCCATATCTGTTGATTTTCTTCACTGAGGTGGTTAAATAAGATGAAAAATTACAGAACGGTTTGTTGTTTCGATTTTAGCATTAATGTAATGGAGAATGCTCAGCATTTAAATTAAGGCTAAAGGTTTAAAGTCTCATATGTCAAAACAAAATGTCCGCAAGAAATGGACCATTTGCCAAAAACAGGAATGCAATTAGAATCTGAACGTTTTAAAGCAAGAACAAGCATCAAACTCATCAACACCCAGCCTGGTGTTGATGTGTGTTTCAAGCGTAGCAGAGCTGTCAGCAGGACTCTGTCCTCTCTCACATGGTCCTGGTGCTGCTCGGCCCGGTTCGAGATCCATGCTGGATTTGCTGTGAAGTTTTGCTGCAGTAGATCTGTTGGCCTCAGTTATTTATCCTCAGCAGAGATGTTTGAAATGAGCATTTATCCCTGTTTTTAGCTCTTTTTGACATGTTGTTGGTTTTTTTTTTGCTAAGGTTTGAACTGAGATTATTTTGCTGCTGAAAACCAAAATACAGAGAGGAGAATGTTTTGTTTTATAACCAAAGAAATATTTGGCAGTCTCAGTAAATGATTGGAAATAAGCCGTTTGGTTTAATGAATTAATCGCAAGATCAATGAAAATAATTAAAATAATTTCCATTCTGATGAATAATATTTTTATTGAATGCCAATTTTGTTCACAGACTTCATAATCTATATTATCTGTGGTTTTGGTTGTGTGTGTTTTTTATTTATTGTTTATATAGTTTTGTTTTTTTTTATCATTATTTCCAGTTTCATTGATAAGTTTGCAAAATGAAAATGTATTGATCTTTGAGAGAGAAAAACAATATATTATTTTAAAATGGTTGCAAAACAACAACATCACCATTTATCACAATAATTTCTGGGACAATTTATCGAAAAACAAAGAAATGTATCATGACCAACCAGTTCCATTCTGTATATTAAAAAATTATCATATTTTATATTTGGTCTGCATATGGCAGGGATAATTAGATGCATTTTGTTTCCATAAAGAACGAGATCAGTCTGAGAAAGACGCCTGTCTGTCCTGCAGATTCACAGGAAGATCCGGGAGGACTCGGACATGGCCCAGGATTCCCTGCAGTGCCTGGCCCAGCTGGCCTCCATGCACGGGCCCATCTTCCCAGACGAGAGCGCCCAGGTGTCCTACCTGGCTCACCTGGTGGAGGGCCTGCTCAGTATGATCAACGGGTGAGTGTGAAGCTTTCTGTCGCTGTTGACATGGAAGCAACATTATTAGCTTACATGCTTTACTTGATGGTTTGGAGCAGAGTTTGCTGCTCAGACGGTTTAAAATCTGTCTTGATAAAAGTCCCAGTGTTATGGTTTTGAGGAGACGCACCGCAACGTTTTGCTGTATTGGGTGGATCTTATTCTCCCCTTGACAGTGGCTGAAGCTTCAAACATGTTGATTTCATCAAGCCTTTATAACCAGTGGCGGTGGGAATCGGTTAAGATTTTTAATCAGGTTAATTGCTGGATCTGTATTTAATCGGTTTTTTTTTATGAAAACTGTTGCAATATTCTCAATAAAAAATTGAAAGTTTTTTTATGGCTAAATTATTAAATAAATAAAATAGACATATGAGTTCAACAACATCTGTTATTTTTCATGTGAAAAATAACAGAAACGTGGACATTAGCATTAGGGACGTCTGTGCTAGCTGCTATATGTTTAGCATTGAAATGCTAGTTTAATAGCTTCGCTGATAAGCTAACTACATTTAGTTCAATAATAGTCTTTTCCAGCGTCCAATCAGATTTTTGAAGCTGAAATTAGCCCAGAGAAGCAGCTTCGTCATCCATCGCTGCTGTTTGCGGATGTCGCTTGTGCGTCAGATTTACGGGCGTACTAGAAACTCTTACATGGAAAGGTTCCTGCTGGAACCTATGTATGTTTAAAAGAAAAAGATTAATTGCATTAGTGCGTTTGTTTGTAATACCTTGTGGGGACGATTTTCCTGACATATACTACATTGTGGGGACCAATTGCTCCTTGTGGGGACTGGAGCCTGGTCCCCACAAGGGGAAACCCTGTTATGGGGTCAGGGTTAGGTATGTGATGGTTAGGAAAAGGGTAAAGGTAAGGTTTAGGCTGTAGAAATGAATGGAAGTCAATGGAAAGTCCCCACAAAGATAGCAACACAAACGTGTGTGTGTGTGTGTGTGTGTGTGTGTGTGTGTGTGTGTGCGTGTGTGTGTGTGGGGGGGGGGTGTGTGTGTGGGGGGGTGGGGGTGTGTGTGTGTGTGTGTGTGTGTGT
>NW_015114553.1:41721-94028 GCF_001443285.1 Poecilia latipinna
TGTGGGTGTGGTGTGGTGTGTGTGGTGGGTGGTGGGTGGGGGGGGTGTGTGTGTGTGTGGGGGTGTGTGTGTGTGTGTGTGTGTGTGTGTGTTGTTGCTGTAATCACAGAGCTCCAGCCTGAACAAATTGTCACCTGGCTTCTTTTTTTTTTTCCTTCTTCATTTTTTACTTTTATTACTTTCATGATTTCCTCTGACATTTTGACAAGTCGTCCACTTTTTTTCTCGTCAAAAGCCACAACACTGACAGGTGCAGCTTGAGGACTGACCTGCAGGGACTAATTGAAAGCTGAAAGTGAAAGCAGCCGCCCTGTGAAGACTGGCGCCGCTGCAGCAACCTGCCTGAGCCGCTGAACCCTGAATTAACTTTTCTCTCTAATGCCTGATGATTTTAACTTAATAGCCTTCCTTTTATTGTTTTCCACCATTAAATCTTCAACAATCACATTAAAGTGCTAGGGAGCTGCAGAACGCCATTATTCAATAATTACTTCAGTCTTGAAGGCAGCTCAGAACCTGAGAGATAAAGGTTGCAGCTACCGCTTTGTGTTGCTCCTCAATTGGTCTCGGTTTGTTTTCGGAAGGTTTGAACGCTAAAGACGCTCACAACCCTCACTTCTTATCTCTGAGCAGAAGTGCTGGATTTTATTTTGTTTTATTTTTTCTTCCACATTTCGTGTTTAAATTCGGAGACTCAACAAGCGTCGGAGGCCAACGTCAACAGTAGGACGCTGTGTGTTGAACCATTTCAGCTTTATTTACAGGAAGTAATTGCTTGTTGAGTCTCAGTTTTAATGCCCCCTCATTGCATCATGGGAACCCGTCTTCCAGCTTGGTAACAAATTGAGTACGCAGCGTAGCCACTGGCTTATGCTTCCCAGATGTGTCTGAAACCGCATCCATGCCGTCGTGGATCAAATTATTATCCTCCATCCGCTGTTTTTTTTTTTTTTTTTTTTTTTAAACAAAACAGGATTAAAAAGCCACAGTTGCTTTCCTTTAAACACGGCGCGAATAATGGTGTGTTTATATATCCACCGGTTGTCCTCTAATTGAACACCGAGCTGCCAGAGCCTGTAATAAAACCGAGGGGGCTTGTCTCTCAGGTTTGCCTGGAGCTCTGAACCGATGACGGAGCTCCAACTCTTTGCAAACACTTTGCTGTGTTTTCTGAGTAAAGTGTTTGTTTGTCGAACTGTTATACAGAAAATGTGATTAAAGATAGCGGAGTTTTATTGTATTTACTCAAATATAAAACGATTACATATGCAAGATGGCTGCTTTTATTTGAAACAGAAAATGCTAACAGTTGCTGAGTTTCCAAAACAAATTTTGTACAAAACTTTGTTGATGTTCTGCTAATGTTGAAAAAAACAAACAAAAAAAACACAATTTCACAATTGTGGTGTTTCCATCAAATAAGAAACGCAACTAAATTCACACATGAATAATTTTGTTTGTGATAAATCTTTAGATTACACGCCGCACCGTCACCCCCCAACTACTTCCTGTCGTCGTCTTCTTCGTGGTTTGCATCAGTGGTAAAATCTGGTTGCTGATCATGTGACTCATGTGATGTGAAACTGTAGAAACAAAGTAGATAAACCTGATAGTTTCATGCATATCAACCAAAGAGACAGTTATGTGGAGCTGCATTAACACACAGAGAGAGTCTGGACCTTGTTGGTTGGAGGGAGAAAAATCATTTTAAATTCTTAATGATAAATGTTGAAATATGTTAGAGCTTACATATCGGAAGCTTGGATTATTTTTTGTCCAGCCTGTCACCAATTAAACTGAGAACTGGTGACAGCAGTCCATCTCTGCTTTCATAAAATTGAGCGAGAGGGAATTGGGAAAATAAATTGGCTGGATGGAAATGTGTCAGTTTCGATAAAACTCATTTTTTGTGTTTGCATTAGGATGAGGTGGTTTTTCAGCCGTACGCCGTAAAACTGCAATGGAAATACTTATAACAACACGAGTCATGTGATCACGTGGTGTTGCTACTGGTGAAAACGACAACAGGAAGTGGCAGGAGGATGCCAAATTTTGGCATGTTATTGCGAAAATTTATTTTTTTGACTTTAGCAGAATATCAACAAAGTTTTGCGCGAATCTGTAATGGAAACGCAGCTGTTGTCTTCAAAAGTCTGACATGTTTTCATCCAGAACGTAACAACGGCAGGAGCTCCTGTTCATGCGCTTCAGGACTGGTTCTACCTCTGAACACTCAGAGAGGACTGCGAGTATCTGCTAGGGTTAGTAAAAATAGAAACAAAATATAACTGTTCAAAATTAAAATGGAGAGAGAACGTCACGAAATATCTGCTGTTTACCACCATCGCAACACCAGCATTGCAAAGAACTGCTTGGACTCATTAAATGTAGCCAATTATAAAACTAAAAGCACCATCCAAATATGCTATAAGTAGCAGTAATGTGTTTTAGTGAAGCTTAATGTTTAATGCAGCACAAAATGTTGAGAGGGAATCGAGATGTTCTGGTGAAACTAACTACAGCTAAGCAACTTAGTTGTATAACTGCCGAAACCGAAATTGCGGATGGATGAAAATTAAAAAAAAAAAAAAATCAGTTACTGAAGTTTTTTTTCCTAATATCTGGTGCAGTTATTTGCTGTTCAAGAATCTAAAGTATAAAGATATTAGCTCTACACACTTGAGTATTTATTTTTTTACAAGTCATGCCGCCATTGTAGCTTTCAGCCACTTTATCGCCTGCATCCTGCTGCCACTCGGCCCTAAATGACGGTAAATCGGAGTATTTCAGAGCTTCGTCTCCTTTAGATTTAAATTTCAGCCACAACAGAAGCTCATCTCTGAGCTGATGGCATCGTCAGTCTGCAGGTCCTGAATGTGAGCAGCGTTTTAAAGCACCAAGATCAGTTCATCTATTTATTTATTTTTTTACAGTTATTTCCTGCTTATTTTAGTTCTTTTTAATAAAATAAAACTATTTTATTTCTTAGCAATTAAGATTTCTAAAAGTGACAAAAGAAAAAGGGGTAATTAGACGTATTTGTTTCCATAAAGTCTGGGTGCGTGAGAGATGTTGACGTCGTCTTTTCATTGAAAATAAGAGGCTACAATTACTTGGCTTGATATAAATAACGTCCTCACACACCGGCTGAGAAAAGGGTCTTTTTCTCCTCTTCCTCTCTCTCTCTCTCTCCCCTCCCCGCTCCACTGCTATGTCTTTAATCACCTATTCTTGGAGCTTTTTTCCACTTGCCTCATCGGAAAGCCATGCAGAGAGGGACGGCCGATCCACAGCGATTGAACAGTCCTGCACGCAATTTAGCTCCATCTGATAGGGTTTAGCTGGGCTCCTCACACAATGTAGCTCTTTCACTCAGACAGAGCGGGAAGAGGAGCGGCACCAGAACCGGGCGCTTCATCTTCTTGTTTTTCTGCAGGTTTTTCATCAAAATCTCTTGGATCAGTTTGTCACGGTTTAAACAAGAAAAATTAATAATAAAAAAAGCACTCCTTCCTCTTTTGTATATGAGAACATAAAAAAAAATAAATCAGTTTTAAAGAATAACTTAAATCAGATGTTGAAAAATGCAACAGATTCTACCCTTATTGGTTATTTTTGCAGTAAAGTGAATCCCAAATGAAAGCATTACGAGTGAAAACTAAACGCGTCCTCCCTCCCTACACTTATAGAGATGCTGCTAATCAAATGCAAAATCTCTAAAGGGCCAGTATTGTCTATTTTCCAGGCACATTGTGACATTTCACAGTACAAACAACTGTTACCTTCAGTTGCTATGAAATGCTATATATATATATCAAATATGCTTCCTAAAGTGACTCCTTGAAATTGGGCCTCTGTCTCTTTAAAAACTCCTACTCCTCCTGAAACTCGGCCTTCAGGAAGTCATCACAACATGGCTCCTCTATTAACCCTTTAACGTTTTTACCAGTGTTGAGAAGTAGCTCCTATAATGAGCTCAGCTGATGCTCAGCTCCACCAGGTGTTTGCTAATTGCTGCTGGCTAGTCTGAAGGAGCCGAGCGAGGGAAAGGTGGGGAAAGGCTGCTCTGTGAGGGAAGCTTGGAAACTGCAGCTCAGAGGAGGAGCTTCGTGCTTAAAGGCGGGGCTAGGTCCATCCAGGCTTTCATAACAGCTGAATGGTTGCCATGGAGATTAAAGGATTTCTCAAATATGAAAGAATCAAAGGAACGTCCGAGGTGTGTTTCTGATGAGGGAATAACATTGTAACATGATATCCATCCATCACACACACACACACACACACACACACACACACTCTATGAGAGACCTGGCAGTCATGTTGTTCATGTTTTTTACTGTGGGAGAACCTGTGAGAACCCACGTGGAGAACATGCAAACTCTGGGAATTGAAGCCTGGAGCTTCTTGCTGCCAACGGCACCACTGTTAACTTTAGAGTCGGTGTTCCATGTTTGACTTTTTATTTTTACTGAGGCACAGATAAGATTGTGGGATGCAGCGGTGGGAACATTCTCTGGGTTCAGGCCGCCTGCCAGTTTCAGTTTAGAGGTTGATTTTTATATCTTCGTCTTCTTTTGTCACCAGTGGGCGAACTGGAAAACGATTGGCGCTCAGCCTCGCTCTTAAGTCTGTTTTTCCTCGGTTTTTTTTTTTTTTGAAACATTAAACCACATAAAGACGGCTTATTTTAATTTTCCTTTCTCTAATAAAAGCACAAGACGGGCATTTATTGGTGAATGAAACCCACCAGTTGCTCCTAATGTGTGTTTTAGGTCTGAGTTTGAGACGTTTCTGTGTCTTCAGGATCGAGATCGAGGATTCGGAGGCGGTGGGCATCTCCAACATCATCTCCAACCTGATCACCATGTTCCCCCGGAGCATTTTGACGGCGCTGCCCAGCGAGCTCTTCACCTCCTTCATCAACTGCCTCACACTCCTCACCTGCTCGTTTGGACGCAGCGCCGCCCTGGAGGAGGTGGTGAGTCGCGCCGCGTTCAGCTTTATGTGACGCGTCTAAAAATGCATCCAGGTGTTGAAATCTTTGAGGAAAAATCGGATTTGAATCAGGTGTTTCAAGGTTTGCCTGATTTCTGTTTAACGTCCTTGAAAGTGTTTGATTTTATTACAGCTTTGTAATAAAATGCAAATCTGACGTTTGGAAGAATTTACAGTTGAAGCCAGATGTTTTTATTCGCTCAATACAAAGACACACAAGTTTCAAAATAAAAATCTCTTTAAAAAAAAAAGTTCTTGCTTTGTTTTCTGGCATTTAGCGAATTACAATCATGTTGGCAATTATAACTAACCTAAAACCAGAGAAGTTTGGTCTGATTTTACTTCATACAGTGAGAGAAAAATGTTTTTTATGTAAATATCTGGTTTCAAATGTTTGTTTTTGAGCGTTTAATTTGAGCACGGACACAATTTATTGAAGTTGTTTTAATATGATTAATATTTTGCTCATTTAACTAATTGGGATAATAATTGGTCTGTGTAGCTGAAATAAAGGTTGTCTTATATTTTATACATTGAAGTTATTGAAGCTGGGAGATTAACTTTTGTTAGTGTTTTGTTTTAATGCCAGTCAGATGTAAAGGGTGTATGAGAGACGTTTCAAAACCATTGTTGTTGCATTTTAATTTACTTTATCCCTGCTGTAGAATGTAGTTTCTATCACAAGACATTAATAATAGTAACTGAGTAATTAATTACACTATTAAGTCGGTAAGTAATAAATGGCATCATATGATAGTGAATTAAACTTTTTTTTTCTTTAAGATTGCATTTTTATCTCCAAAGTGTGGAGCTGGAAAAGTTTGGAAACTTGACAAATGCTTTTAAAGTGCTTGAGAATATATAAACCCTTAATACGCAGCACTGATGCCGGCTTTAAAAAAACAAACACTCGACCTGATGGTTTTGGACCGTCGGTGTCAAGTTCTTGCAGTGAATTTTGACGCCATGTTTGTTTGCCTTCGTCCTCTCAGCTGGACAAAGACGACATGGTTTACATGGAGGCGTACGACAAGCTGCTGGAGTCGTGGCTCACGCTCGTCCAGGACGAGGAGCACTTTCCCCGCGGCTGCTTCGTCCAGCCCGCCATCCAGGTCTTCAACTCCTACATTCAGTGTCACCTGGCGGCTCCCGACGGCACGCGGAACCTGGTGAGACGACACGGCGCCCGAGAGTCATCCTGTCGATCCCATTCCTTCCTTATTTTTTCTTTTCTAACCTTTTCTTATTATTTTTGCTGGAGCAGTCTGTAAACGGCATATCGTCCCACGAGGAGGAGGAGATCAACGAGCTGCAGGAGGACGACAGGGAGCTGTTCTCAGACCAGCTGTCCAGCATCGGCACGCTGGGACGCGTGGCGGCGGACCACTGCATCCCCCTGCTCACAAGGTGACAAACCGAGTGATGACTATCTGGGCGGCCATGCAGGACCCGCCGAAGGTTTCCCTGGAACCTTTTCACATCTTGTCACGTTGGAATTACAACCTCTAACGATGCACAAAAAAAATCTTACCAAGTTATTTCTTTTGTCTAGTTTTTAGTGCAGATGTCTGACTACATTTGAAACAAGACAAAACTGACTTACAAGTAACTTTTCAGCTAAATGTAGAGCCTGTTTTAAGTCAATAATTCCTTAGTACTGATTTTAAAAAGTACTAGTTTGAAGTGAAATAATCTGCCAGTGGAATAAGACGTTATAACTTATAATACTGTCTAAAATAAAATAATATTTTTTGACAAAAGTTATGTTTTTTTTTTGTTTTTGTTTTTTGCCCAAGTCATTTTTAGGCGATAGAAAAAAGATGATTTTTACTTACTTATTTATTAGTCAGAATCTCTTTTGGCAAAAAAGGACTATTATTTTAGGAAGGTGACATTATGGGAAAATGATAGAAAATGAAAATAGAAGGAAACCAAAAGTATTTGCAGAGATAATCACTTTATGTTGCGTCTAACATTTCTGTAAGTATATTTAAATTTAAACTTGTAGTTTTGTCCTCATTTAGTCTTGAATTGTTCGGCACACAAAATCAGCTCAGGTCGCCCCACTTTGACCCTCCCTGGTTCAGAAGAAACCATTTTTATTTGCTACAACGGCCTAGTCCAAGTCCAACCCTAAATCCAATTGAAAAGCTAAAGTGTGCTTTCTTTTGATGAGCTTCAGCTGTTTGGCAGTGATAAAAGGGTAAAATATAGATAAATGTATTACATGTGACTGTGTGGTAGAGACATAACCAGAAGAATTTTTGACTGGAGAGAAATATTTAGATTTATTTCAAGTCGATGAATATGTGTGCGACACATTTTTCAGATTTTACGTATACAAAAATAATAATAAAAAAAAAAAAAAAACAGGGGGGCTGGGTAAAAAAAGCTTCATTTTCCTTCCAATTTCTAAATATATTGGACTGACGTCACAAAATACAAAAATAAAAGATTATGAGTACATTTGCAAGCCTACATATTTGTACATATTTCCTTCTTTCTTTCTGTCTGTCTGTCTTCCCCGCTCCGCAGCCTGCTGGAGGACCGGGTGAACCGGCTGCACGGCCAGCTCCAGAGGACCCAGCAGCACCTCATGGCCTCCACCGACCTGGGGTCCGTGGACCGCAAAGTCCTGGACGACCTGTACGAGGACATCCACTGGCTCATACTGGTCTCAGGTCAGCAGCTGCTTCTCAAAACAAAACACGGATTTAATTCAGCGCCGGTTTCTGCTCCGATCTGCCGCGCTCACCTCCGCTCCGGCCTGCAGCGACTTTTCAGATCAGAAGTGGCTTCACAGCAGAGAAAATCCCAAACCCAGTCCACAAAAAGCTGCACATAAAGTCAGATCCGAGCTCTTTAGACTTTAACAAGGAGTCATGTTCCGCACGTCTACAAGAGAAATGTTTTATTAAAGTCAGAAATGACTTTTCCAGTGCAGTTTATTAAACTTTACTGGTTATATTTATAACAGAGAAACCAACCCTGCGCTGCGGGTTTGTGACATGCAGTCTGCGTCTGCAGAGCAGTTCAAAGCTTTATTGAGGTTTACGGCCCGTTAACTTACACTCTAGACTGGGTGTGGCGTCTTTACAGAGGAGATCCACTTTAATTGTTTTTACAATGTTTTTATAGAGTACAGCAGAACTCTGCATATCCATACACACATAATAACCCAGGATTATAGACATGTGCTACTTTTTAATAATAATACATGCTTGGAAAGTGCTTGATTTCTGTATGGAGTCCTTGAAAGTCCTTGATTTTCAAACTGCACGGTTTTGTAATGACGTTCAATCTCACGCCTGATTAAAAGTCTGGATTTGGAAAAAAAAAATTTTATATAGTTGAAACCAGACATTTTTTATGCCCCCAATAAAAACAGATTTCTTTTTAAATTTTGTAAAATCAGTGTTTTGTTCTCTGCGCAGTCGGGTGTGGAAAGTGTGTGAGAGAAACGGTTCTAAACAAATTTCATCATATTTTAGTTTATGTAGAATGTAATGTATTATCACAAGACATTATTAATACTAAGCAGTAATAAATAATATATAATCGTGAAGGAAAACTTTTTTTCTTTCTTTTTAGTTTATTTGTATTATTTCTGTCTCCAAAGTGAAGTGCTGGAAAAGTTTGAAAATACTTGAAAAGTGAAAACTGAACGAATAATTTACCAGTTTGAGATGTCAGTAGCTGTAAAAAACATCGACAAAGTAAAAGTCAAATGTTTCTGTTGAAAATGGGATGCGTTCTTGTGCTCTCCCTCTCTCTCCAGGTTACCTGCTGGCCGACGATCCTCAGGGCGAAACGCCGATGATCCCCTCCGAGGTGATGGAGTTCTCCATCAAACACTCCACAGAGGTCGACATCAACACCACGCTGCAGATCCTCGGCTCCCCGGGCGAGAAGGCCTCCTCCATACCGGGCTGCAACCGCACAGACTCTGTCATCAGGTAGCACCGCTGGTCCTGTCGGGCTCCTGGGCCTGGCGGGGTCAGAGTTCGCAGAGTTCACTGTCGGGCTTTGATGGATGAACACGCTCAGCGTTTTTTGGGATCAGGTGTCGGCTGGTTGGAGTCGCACACACCTAAAGCTTTTAGCAAGAGGTGCACCAGTAAACGGGACCCGATTTCCTTAACTTGGCTGATTAATTAACATAAAATTGATCTGCAAAATAAAAAGTTTGAAAATCAGCGTCTCATCATAGTTATCCCCTCTGTTACCAACATTTTTATTTTGTAATTGATTATTCTAATGATTAGTCCAAAAAGATTCTCCAAATCTATTTTTTATCCAACCACTTGAGCCTTTTTTATTCAATATTAGAAAGACATTAAAACATGCAAATATGTAATTCCATTCCTTTTTTAAATAAGAAAACACATTTTACTGCCTAAAATGTAATAAAGTAGCGTTCTTCCAATCTAACACTTGATAATTTGTAACAACGGAAGCAAAAAATAAAAAAGCTCCAGCTTTCTGCTGGAATTAACATCAGTACAGCAGGACTGATCTGGTGATTATTTTTTTAGATTAATCAGTTAATAATTTGATAGCATAAAGTTGCTTAATAGCTTATTTTATTTGCAGAATTTGAACCAGGTGAAGCTAAAACTGCCCCACTGATTTCTGGGTAGAAGAAATTCACCTAGAGGGTTTTTCATCTTAAATGCAAAACTTATATTTTTTGTATTACTTTGACTTGTTTACTTTGTTGTTCTTTCATGAAGAGCCGTTTTTTTGAGTCTGAATGCTCCATTTAGAGATTAATCGATTGCTAAATTAGAGCACGGTTATTTCAAAAATCCCGATTGACTCTATTAATCGGTTCAGTCCTGATATTTAGCACCTTTTTAGACAAAGTATCAGCCAAAATCAGAATCAGCAGGTCAGGCTTTTTAAATATCTGTGATCGGCCAGAAAACTTAAATCGGTGATATACATATGTACTTTTAGTCAGATTCCAGTTTGTCCCTTTAGCATTTATTTAAAAGCCACTAACTATAAATTACTTTATTTTTTTCCCAACTCATCTGTTTTTTAACTGTTAAATTTGACATTTATGCATTGAGCAGCACAATTAGCTTTTAGCTTTCCCTTTAATATTCTGTACTTTTCAGTCTTAGGAGAAATTGTAAAAGACGAGGCGACGAAACCTGAGCGCAGTCCAGTTCTTAAGCTGACATAAACCCCAGCAGAAAGTTGGACTGTAGTTTGTGTGATGAGGCAGGATTTATTATTTCAGTAACAATTAGCACGCGGTGTCGGAGACCTTGTCCTGCTCAGGGATCTTGGCAACCGCTCTGGTAATCGCCGTGACGACAATAGACACTCCAAGCAGCCGGTGTTATTGTCTTTTGAAGGTCATCGTGCTGCTGTGTCTTGTTGGATTGCTCTTTGAGCAGAGGAGAAGTGTGTGTGTGTGTGTGTGTCAAGGGGGAGGAATGACAGCCATGTCAGCGGATCGTAGTGACCGCCGGCCGAACGCGTCGGGTTTCCTGATCGCGGACGGCCGACCTCGGCCTCGTAAATGTCAGCGCGGTTTTGTTTTCTGCAAACGACGTGAAACGGCAGGCTGTCCCCGGGCGGGGAAGACGCAGCCGTAAGCCGCTTTGAGCTCTCTGTCCTTCTGCGTAATGTGTGTGAAGCAAACACACACACACACACACACACACTCTAAGAACAACATGCTGACAGTCTGTCGAGGCCCGATCATTCATTGTCCGGTTGGAATGTGACTCGCTTGCTAACAGGAGGTTGGAGAGTTTCATTTCCGCCTTCGGGTCTTTAAGCTCTTCTAGCATCGATTTTACATTAATATGGGATTTTACATCCTGTAAACTAAACATGACATCCAAAACATTTCATCATAACGGTTTATGACGACTGCATTAATAGATTACGTAAAATAATGAATACTTGAAACAGGAGTTGTTTAGTAAGAGTGTCACAATAACAAATTCTACTGGACGGTAAAATTGTCCCAGAAATTCATACAATAAACAATAATGTTTATTTTGAGACAGTTTTCAAGTAATGTGTTGAAAATGGCCTCTAATTTTGTAAAGAAAACAATTAGATACTTTAAATATTAAAAATGATGAATAAAACAGAAAACCAAAAAAGTCAATAAAATTAATTATGAAATCTTCAAACAAAATTACGCTTAAGAAAATATTAATAATTAAAATACAAATCATTGGTCGCATTTTTATTTATCATTCGATTAATTGCGTTTTGCAGCAGCTTTGGTTTTGAGTCAGTCTGACTCTGATCAGTGTTCTGGTTTTGAATGAAAAACAAATTCTCTTATCTCCTCGTTTTTCCTAACAGCCGATGCAAAGGAGTCGTTTTTGCCTCTGAAACTCTCTTAATGTAGATGTAGCATCATTTCCAGATCCAGATCCTGACTTTTTATTTAAATAGAAAACAATATTTCTATTATAACTTTCTGTCAAGTTATAGAGATGTTACGTTTTTGTCATATAAACATCAGTGTTTCACTTTAATAAAATAAGACCGTTCAGCTAAAGATAAACACTCTGTGTGTCGTAATGAAGAGGGTTTTTGGTTCCTAGTGTTGGATCTATTGCCAGACTTTAGGAGGGGCTTTCAGGGGCAGCAGCCCAGGGCCCTATGTTTTGGGGGCGGCCCAAAAAATAATTTTTGTGTAAACGTCTGATGTTTTACAAACATTGCTCCTCATATTAAAGTCAAGGGCTGATTTCAGGTGTGGTGTTTTATTAAACTATTTTTTATTAATCAAAACCAAACTCAAATATTTGAAAATTGTCTTGATTTTGGAACGAACATAGAGATGTCTGCCAGACGTTTTAAGCCAACCATCATTCAATTTGTACCTGCAAATATGTACAACTTGCTATAAATCTTCTGTAATTTGCAAGAGTTGTACATTTGATTTTATTTTAATTTTTTTCCTGAGATAAGGCGCCAAAACCGGTTCCCCTCTAGGGGCCTTCGTGCTTCTGAATCCGGCCCTGGTTGAATAATCACATGGCCTCATCATGTCTTTAACATATACGTATTAATATGACAGTACTGGAAACTGACTTTACTGAGAGAGTAAAAAAAAACAACTTGATGATTTGGAGGAACTGAAACATCAGAAAATAAGTGAATAATTCCGCTGAAGTCCTCCGGTGGCGAATGGTTTCATTTCTGTCATCGTCCTGTCGCAGGCTGCTGTCTGCCGTGCTGAGGACGTCAGAGGTCGAGTCCAGGGCGACCAGAGCCAGCTTGACGGAGCTTCTCAGTCCTCAAATGGGGAAGGACATCGTGTGGTTCCTGCGGCGCTGGGCCAAGTCGTACCTGCTGGTGGACGAGAAGCTCTACGAGCAGGTGGGGCCGCCGCCGCCTGCGTCCTTCCCCCCCGCCGCCCACCTGCCTCCCCTCAACGTTTCCCTGCTGCTTCTCCTCAGATCAGCATACCTCTGAGCACAGCGTTCGGCGCAGACACGGAGGGAGCCCAGTGGATTGTGGGATATCTGCTGGAGAAGGTGATTAACAATCTGTCGGTGTGGAGCTCAGAGACGGAGCTGGCCAACGACACGGTGGAGCTGCTGGTGACGCTGGTGGAAAAGAGGGAGAGGTGAGTTCTCCATGACCCGGTTCCAGACGCTCTCTGTGTGTTCGGTCCAACTGAAGGTTTTCACATCGCATTTCCCAAATATCAGGTTTCGTAAATGGGGTGCTTCCATTTTCTTATCTTTGCAGCTAACGATTATTCTAGTAATCGATTAAAAAATAAGTGGCATTCTGCAGGTTTTTCTTTTGACCAGTGTAGCTTATTTTATACAGTATTGAAAACATTTTGTTCTTGAGAAAAAGCAAATATTTTCATTTTCTTTTTCTAAATAAGAAAATAAGAAATTTCTTTGCCTTAAAGTGCAGCATCTCAGCATTCCAGTAGTTTGATCATTTGTGGCAAAAGATGCATCTGCAGCTAAAACGTACAAAATAAATATTTAAATACTTACGCCTTCTACTTCATTAGCATCAATACAGCCTTTAATCCTCTGACTATTTTTAAATCAGCCAGTTAATAATTTGATGGCAAAAGTTGCTTACTAGATTTTTATGTATTTATTTTTGTACATTATTTCAACCAGTTGAAGTTAAAAGTGCCACTTGAGGGATTCTGGATAGATTTAGAGACGAAGAAGGATTTCTTATCTTAACATAAAATCTACATATTATTGTACCGTTTTGATATTTTTGCTATTTTGGGTTTGTTCTTACAGCAGACCCCCTTTTTAGTTAACAATTAACCAGTTACTAAATTAGTTAATTATTATTTCAGTAATCAATTAGTCATGATTAAATACTAATCACTGTGATTGATCGTGATTAATCATAATGATTAATCATTAATAAGTAAGTCAATTAATCACGATTAATCTAATTAATTGTGATTTATTGACTTACTCGCAATTAATTAGATTAATCCGATTAATCGTTTCGTCCATACTTAAATTTTTAGCTTCTGAAAATTAAACATTTTAACCACTTTAAGCAGGTTGGTGATGTAATAGACCTCAGTTAGGTTCAGCTGAATGGACCCGGTCTGGGTCCTCTAACTGTTGGGTCAAACCCCCTGTAAGGACGCGGCTCACCGTGGCGACACGCTCTGCCCCTCTGATTGGTCAGGGCGAACATCGTGGTGCAGTGTGAGGGCTGGTGGAGCCTGGCGAAGCAGTTCGCCAGCCGCAGCCCGCCGCTCCACCTGCTGTCCAGCTCCGTGCAGAGATCCCTGATGAAGGCGCTGGTCCTGGGAGGCTTCGCCAACATGGACTCCGACACCAAGCAGCAGTACTGGGCTGAGGTAAACCAACACACACACACACACACACACACACACACACACACACACACACACGCGAGGACATCATGAAGTGAGATTTCATTTATTTAGACTTAATAATTGAAAAAATAGTGCAGTAAAGAGTGTATTTTTCTAGCTTCATCTGATTAGGGATATTAATTGATTAGTAATTTCTGTTTTATAAAAGTTTTCTATCACATTAATGAAATCCTTAAAGAGTTTCATCTGTTGACTCTGCAAATTGCGTGCGTGCGTGCGTGCGTGTGTGTGTGCGTGCGAAGTCATCCTTTTGGCAGTAAAATTGATCGTCTCGTAAACCTTTTTCTCTAAAAGGCACTCAGAAAAGCAAATAAACTTAATGTGAATCACATGTTTTAACGTGGACAAGTCGTCCTGCGCTCTCAGCGGTAATTGACGGTGTAAGTTTCCGTCCAGGTGCTTCATCCTCTGCAGCAGCGCTTCCTCAACCTCATCAACCAGGAGAACTTCGCTCAGATCAGCCAGGAAGAGGCGGTCAAACGGGAAATAGTCGCCACACTGGAGGCGCTGTGCGGCATCGCCGAGGCGACGCAGATAGACAACGTGGCTTCGCTCTTCTCCTTCCTCATGGACTTCCTGTCCAGCTGCATCGGCCTCATGGAGGTGAGAGACGACGCGGCGTGTTGATTCTGTGTCGAACGGCGGATCAGTGACGGATCCTGATCAGCTTGGTTCATCAGATCGCAAAATTTTTAAAATGATCCCTGATGATCCTGGATTGATCTTCACAGCAAAGACGATTTGATTGGTTGTCCTGAAAGTAAATCCAAAGATCACATTTTGACACTTGATGAAGGAAGGAAGCAAATGAATTTAAAGTATTCTGTCGTAAATATTGAAAAAGCATAAATGGCATTAATGTGAAATGCAAACAATTTGTCACACTGACTTATGAAATCTGAATAAACTTAATAAAAACACCTGATGTTAAAAAAAGCAAACATCGCAATGCAGAATCCTCTCACTAGGTGGAGCTGTTTGTACTGGAGTCAGGAGAAATGTGTTTGTCTTTGTGTCTGTATGTTGCAGGTTTACAGCAACACGCCTGAAACGATCAACCTCATCATCGAGGTTTTCGTGGAAGTGGCTCACAAGCAGATCTGCTACCTGGGGGAGGTGAGGCCCGACACCACAGATCATGTTATGTCTGTTATGTCTCCAGCGTTGGCTGTGAGGAAGGAAATCTAAAGGAAAACAGAGCCAGACCCACAGAATATCGCTTCTGTTTCCTCAGACTAAGTCCATGAAGCTGTACGAAGCCTGCCTGACGCTGCTGCAGGTCTACTCCAAAAACAACCAGAGCAGGAAGCGCAGCGACGCCACGGCCGAGGAGGACCAGTACCAGGACCTGCTGCTCATCATGGAGCTGCTCACCAACCTGCTCTCCAAGGAGTTCATCGACTTCAGCGACAACGGTGAGTCCTCCTGTCCTCCGAGCGTCGGCGGGTCGGGCCTCTCCGCCGACGCTCCGCCTCAAACCTCGCCACCATCTGTGTTCCCAGATGAGGTGTTCCGAAACCAGGAGCAGGGCACGCCGGCGTCGAGCCGGACCGTCTCCGCGGCGGACGTCGTCCTCTACGGCGTCAACATTGTTCTTCCACTCATGTCTCAGGACCTGCTGAAGGTGAAAGGAGCCAACATGGCCGCCACACGGAGACACGGTGGCTTCTGAGATCTCATTCTGACGATGTCTCATCTCTCTTTTCTTTTTCCTGCAGTTTCCTTCTCTGTGTAACCAGTACTACAAGCTCATCACCTTCATCTGTGAGATCTTTCCAGAAAAGATCCCCCAGCTGCCTGAAGACCTTTTTAAGAGCCTCATGTTTTCACTGGAGCTGGGAATGACCTCGTATCCTCTGAGCCTCTTTGCACCCACTTTTAACTTCTTGTCTTTTACGACATCTAGAATAAATTTCACACCCAAAAAAATAACCAAAGCTCTTTTCCAGGAAAGTGTTTAGAGCAGGTGAGTCGGTCAGCAGGTGAAGCTCCTTAACGCCCCCTGTAGGATGAGTTCAGAAGTCAGCCAGCTGTGTCTGGAGGCTCTGTCTCCTCTGGCCGAACAGTGCGCCAAAAACCAGGAGAAGGACTCGCCCCTCTTCATCGCCACGCGCCACTTCCTCAAGGTAGGAGACGCAACATGGCTGCCGTGTCAGAGGAAACGCTACTAAAGGCTAGCGTGGGCCTGCTAGGCTGACTATGGGAAGTGTTAATGTCACTGGTGAAATAACAAGTAGATACTGAACTTAAAGTAACATTTTTCCTGGTAAATGCTACATTGTAACCTCAAAACCTCTACAGCAACTCCAACAGGTCAAACTTGGAGCTGAGTTTGAACTGCTTGGGCAGGAAGTCCCATTTCAAAATAAACAGTTTGCATGTTTACTGTGCACATGTTGGACGGTCTCTGCTTAAAGTAATACGGCTTAATGAGTTTTTTTTTTTTTTTTTAAACAATACTTTACTTTTTGAATTTTGCTTCATCCAGACATTTTTGCTTTGGTGCGAGTCGCGTTTGTGGAAATTTAATGAGCGTTATGATGATGAATGTCGTGTTTCCTGCCTGCAGTTGGTGTTTGACATGCTGGTGCTGCAGAAACACAACACAGAGATGACGGTGGCGGCAGGGGAAGCTCTCTACACACTCGTCTGCCTGCATCAGGTGAGGAAACGTCACAGAACGGCGACGAGGCTGCTGGTGTTTTCAAACAATCTGTTAAAGGCAACAGATTGTTTGAGTCGTTGACGCGTCAGACTCCATGTTTATTCAGAACGTCATTTATTGGTTTTCTGTTGGAATTTAGATCAATATTGACAAAATATTTACATTTACACTTTGCTTACTTCATAACTTTGTGTTTTCCACAATATGCAGACGTTTGTTGTACCAAGCAAGTGAACCAATAAAGTCTGGCTGTAATTTCCACCATAAAGATTTTTATTAGGGTCAAATAAACGCAGCAAAGCTGAATAATCAGGCACAGCTTGTTATTTCGCTTTTGACTTTGTGCATTTAAGTTTAAAACTTTATTTTACCTTGTTATAACTGGAAAAAGTTTGGTTTAAACTGTGAGACATTTGTTCAAAAATATTCCCAGGTCGTCAACAGATCCTTCAAAAATATCCAAATGTCTTAAATTCAGCTTTAAAAATGTAAGTTGGTCTTAAATACATTAATCACAGTCTGACATTTTGTTGTGACCTGACTGTGCTACGTGATTTATTTTTTCTGGTGGGAATTTTCTGTCAGGTAAAAGTTTGAGTCGCCGCAGACATCATGATTATGTTCTGAGACGGGTGAGGCTACCGCTAACTAGCTGCTAACAAACTCTTTCTGGCTAGCTAGCTTCATCACGTCTGATGCTAACCTGTACAAGCCACCAAAAAAAAAAAAAAAAAAAAAAAAGTTTGGAGCCAGCAAGATAAAAAATTTTATTTTAATATAATTCTTAAACAGCCTTAAATGTGAGCAGATGAAACCTGCAGAAACCCTGATTTCTCCTTCCTGGCTCCTCCACTCTGCCGCTCCTGGTTTCAGGCGGAGTACTCGGAGCTGGTGGAGACCCTGCTCTCCTCCCAGAGGGACGCCGTGATCTACCAGCGGCTGGCCGACGCCTTCAACAAGCTGACGGCCAGCAGCACGCCGCCCACCATGGACCGCAAGCAGAAGGTGGCCTTCCTGAAGAGCCTGGAGGAGTTCGTGGCCAACGTGGGCGGCCTCCTCTGCGTGAAGTAACCACTGGGAACCAATCCCCGAATACTCCCATCATTCTGAAGACGCCCTCCGTGCCCCGCACCCCCTCCCCTCTGCATCCCACTACGCTCAGCAGGATCCGTCCGCCTCCCAGGATCCTCCACTCAGCTGAATGTTTCTTTTTACTTGCTTTGTTTCTACCCCTCTGTATGACGACACCTGCGGCGCCGAGAGAGTTTTTGATGAAGTGACATCTTAAAAACCGGACTGCAGAGCAGACGGACTCCTTCTAAGGAATGTACACACACACACATACACACACACACACACACTCACTAAGGGTGAGACCTGATGCCATTAATTCGATTGTGGATGTGATGTAACATTTTTTTTAGTGCAGCGTTGCAGCGCGCGCGCACACACACACACATACACACACACACACGTACCCCAGTCCTTCCCAGAGTGCCTTTGTTTTTTCTTGATTGTTGGATGTGTGTATGAATGGATCATGTCATACATCGAGTCAAACTCTACAGACTGTGCCTACCTTCTGCCAAGAGTACAGCACCTCCAGTCATGAATTGCATGCACAAGAAAAAAAACAACAAAAAAAATGTGTCGCCGTGACAACAGATGTGTGGCCGGGCCTCGCCTTGTCTTTTGAGAACGCTGATCCACACAGCACAAGGGAGCGTCTGCTTGTCGGCGACCACAGAAAACCAAAATAAAGAGGCTGTGTGTGTGTGTATGTATACATATATATATATATAAATAAACAGATATATATATATATATATATATACACACACATATATGCAGTAAACTTATAAATGTATGATGTTTTCAACCAGGAACTCTTGGGGACATGTTCAATTAAAGAATCCAGACGACTGAAATGTTTTTATATGCCAGTAGGAGACGGCAGGTTGTACAGGTTCAGCTAAAGAGGGAGCAACTTCGGCCATGTTGACCGTTTGATGGGGGTTTTTCTATTTGGATTCCTGTTGACCTTTTAGCATCCGCTGCCTCCACTCGAGACGAAGGCCCAGGTCCCGCCAGGCGCAGCAGGTTATTTTTCTACAGCAGCACATTCATAGGACGACGACTCAAACACTGGATTATAGCAGAGACTGTTGGAAGTGAAGGACAGCAATAACTTACCAAATAAAAAAGGAGCAGAGCCACTTGATGGAAGCATTATGTTGGAGACAGAATCCTCTTCCTGAAGAGCACTATCCCAGTTATTGTAGATGGCTGTTTTGTTAATGAAGTGTAAAAGTGTACATAAAGTTATTGTATAAAAACCTTCCGGTCTCTGGTATTTTTCAGAGTGCTGTCTGTGGTATTTATTTATTTTTAATCTGACTGTAATTAAAGAGATGATAAAGTCCAAACAGGTTCTCAGGGGTTTGGCCTTCACCATAAATGTGCAGTATGTGACTTTTGTAAAACATTTTTTTTACATATTTGTTGAAACAGTCAACATGTGACAATGTGGAATGAGAGGGATCATCTAAAAACTAGAAACAACCAATTGGAGCCAGAAGGCGGGTCTTAGTGCTGTCAATCATTTGGCAACAGCTCAGTTGCTAAGGCTAGTTAGCATAGCAAGGAATAAGTATTGTTTAATTGTGGACTGGTTCTCTGTAAATCAAAATGGTTGTAGTGAAATTAAGTTACTTCCTGATTCAACAAGCAGCTACTTAACAGTTTTATCAAAATTATAAAATAATTATTTCCTCTTTAATCAAATCTGATTTTTAACTCTTTCATGCTTTCCTGTAATGTGGAGATATGAAATTGATTTTTTTTTCATGTTAACATGGAGGCATATTCTGTTCTAGAGTGTTGAGATGTTTTTATCCAATATTTGCTTAGAATACAACAGAAGACCTATAGACCCTAACCCTAACACCACAGGCTGATTGCCTCCATGCCACACCGCATTGAAGGCTGCAAAAGGATTCCTGACCAAGTATGGAATGCATAACTTAACATAATTATTTGAAGGTTAACTTTTTTGGTATTAAAACACATTTCTTTTATTGGTTGGATGAAATATGCTAATTTTTTGAGACGGGTATGTTGGGTTTTCATGAGCTGTATGCCAAAATTATCTGTATTAAAACAATAAAAGACCAGAAATATTTCAGTTGGTGTGCAATGAATCTAAAATATGACAGTTTAATTTTTATCATTACATTATGGAAAATAATGAACTTTATCACATTATGCTAATTTTTTGAGAAGGACCTGTATTATGTCTATGCATCTGCCCATCACTAATAAATAGACTAGTTTGACCCTCTGCGGTAGCCGTAGTTTCTCAGCTGCGTCATCTCCCAGCGACAGCTCACATGTTGACGGCAGCAGTAGCAAAGAAGAGTTCCTAATCAGGTATGTTTATCTGAGGAGACTAAAAAGTCACGGTGTTCCGGTCTGCTAACGAAAATGCAACATTTTATTCAGCGCTCTTTCTTCCGGGATCAAATCATTTTTCTGCGGCTCTGATCACAACAATCTGGTGTTGAGGAAGGTGGAGAACACTGTACCCAAGTAAGAGCAACACTACTTAAACGTATTTTTACTCAAGTAAAAGTAAAGCCGACCTAGAAATTACTCGAGAGTTTTAAAAAAAAGTACGTAATTAACATCTGATGTAATATTTAGAAATGATGTTATCAGTCAGACGACATATGTAAAGTTATGTGCCGATTCTGGTATTTTAAAGACAAAAACGAAGAAAATAATACAAATAATTGCAAAATTAGGCACAAGAAACACTTTAACAAATCTTATTTTATTATGCAACTTATGAAACTACTGTAGATATGTAAAGTACTTTCAGCGACAATGTATTACTTCTTGGCCTCGAAAGGCTCAGCAAATAGAAAACATTAAAACAAAGGTTGTGTATGAACAAGAGGTCTCACTTTGTCATAAACTGTAGGTTTGTTCCTCATTCAGTGAAGTCACTCACAGTGGGTTGAGCGTCCAGAAATATTACTCAGTTAAGAGAGTACTGTAGTAGTGGATAAAAAAGCAGTACTGCAAATTAATATTATCCGAGTAAAGGTATGACCAAATTTATGGTAGAGACTATTTTATTTTGAAGGTTTGTGGAAAAACCTCAACCAGTTTTATAAAAGGCAGCGAGAAGGCCTCACAAAATCTCAGCAGGACTTTACACATGACAAATATCATTATAACCATATTTAAATAAATATTTTTCTTCCTCTCACGTTTCAGGTTTTCAGTTCCTACACAGATTCATCTTCTTATCCTGCCCAAAGGTTTTCCCTCCAGCTGATCTTCCTCTGCTCACTCAGCCATGAGCGACAGTGACGACGACGTTCCCACCCTGTCCGCTCACACTCTGGCTGCCCTGCAGGAGTTCTACAACGAGACCCGAACCGGTCCTGATCAAGACGGGACGCCGTCTGACCCGTTCGCCGTGGGAGCCGTGGAGGAGGACTGGGTGAGCTCCAGCGGGCTGAACCGAACGCACTCCATTGCCAAACTGTCAGGATTTTGTGACGTAAAAATGAGAGACTTCTGTTAATCTTTTTTTTTTTCTAAGAAATTCCCGTTTATGTAAGTCCTGGAGAATTAAAAAAACAAACAGATTTTACTGAGGCTGCGGTTTTCATATGCTGATCCCCAGTGTTGTTTGGTTGCCAGAAAGAAAAGAAAAAAAAAACATGGTTCACACCAAGAATTTGGAAGATTTCATCCAAATTGAAATGTTTAATTTAGAGGAAAAACCAGAAGTCTCTACAATCCCACTTCTTAGTCCAGACATATGAATAATCCAGCAGACAGTCCGGCTGCTGTTGACCAGGATTAGCCCGTTTCCATAAGAATTTTACCGAAATTCAAGGATTTTTTATTGTCATGCCACCTAGCTGGCATGTGGTACGAAATTTGGACTCAGGTCCCAGATCAAGAAATCCACCACAATAGAAAATAAATCAATACAAATAAATAAACAATAAAGTAATTTAAGTGATATATCATCAGTCTGACGGCTGAAGGGCAGAAACTGTTCCTCAGCCTGGTGCATCGTGCTGAGTGGAGGAAAAGCTGCTCCCCACTTTCTAAGCGTGGCTCTAATACTCCGTCGTACATTTTAAAGATGTGTAAACTCTTTATATCTACTGAATTTCATGTTGGGATTTTCCGGGCAAAATGGTAGAAGGAAGAAATGAGAAACGTAGAGCCAAACACATAATATATGGAGATAGTTTTAACCTGCACTGACACCGGTTTACTTGTCTGGTCCTGTTCGCCAGCGGATGAGTCAGTTCTGGTACAGTGACGAGACAGCAGCGGTGCTGGCGGAGGAGGCGGTACGGCAAGCCGGAGAGGGCGGCAGGTAAACGCGCACATTGTTGAGCATGAGACACACATGGATGTAATACCGAGGTAATGCTGCAGATGGCAGCACCTCTTATAGAAGTTCGTGTTTTTCTTTTTTGGCAATAGTTAGGAATAAATCAGTATCCCTCCTGAATTATTCCTGAAAAACATAAGGGTTCACCAACTCAAATTTAAGACGTTTTAAGACCACCAGGAATTAAATTTAAGACCTGTATCACAACATATACTTACAAAAGAAAATTGCATTTTTTTTATAGTAGTAAGCGAATAGTAATTCATGGTCTGGCTAACTGGTGATGAGTTACACTCACGCAAAAAAGTTTGCTAGCTAGCAAGAGTTTATTAGCAGCTAGTTAGCGGTAGCCTCGGCCTCCTTGAGTCACAAATTACAGTGAAGATGTTTAAGGCTCAAACATTTGCCTGACAGAAAAGTCACAAATAAAAACTACCTATACAAGAGTTAATAGTCCTGCTACAACAAAAGACATTGGATTAACTTATTTAAGGTCAACTTCATTTTTTAAATGAAGACATTTTAAGGATGCGGATTATGACGGACTGCATTAGTGCTCAGTTGGGCAGATTTGTAAAGTAGAGTAATGCAAATGATCCCCTGATTTGATCAGGTGTGTTTTTCATTCTTCTTTGCTTCCCTTGTCAGGATAGCGTGTGTGAGCGCGCCCAGCGTCTACCAGAAGCTGAAGCAGGGCGTGGTGGACGGCTCCGACAGGGTGTCTGCTGTCGTGCTGGAGTACGACCGCCGCTTCGCCGCCTATGCCGACGACTTCGTCTTCTACGACTACAACGAGCCGCTGTCCCTCCCCTCCGGCGTGGCGCCGCGGAGCTTCGACATCGTCCTCGCCGACCCGCCTTACTTATCTGAGGAGTGTCTGACCAAAGTGGCCCAAACCATCCAGTACCTGAGCAAAGGCAAAGTGCTGCTGTGCACAGGTGAGAACAAGAGGAGATGATAGGAGGGGAAATCTGTAGCACACTAATGTTTTAAATCAACGTCTTCTGGTTTTGCCTCTGTAGGAGCCATCATGGAGAATGTTGCCAAAGAACTGCTGGGGGTAAAAATGTGCGGCTTTTTGCCCAAACACAACAGGAACTTGTCCAACGAGTTCCGATGTTTCGTCAACTATCCTTCGGACCTGCTGTGCAGCTGAGGAAGCGGGAACCCTGGACACCCGCTGTTTCCAGGAGGAAGAGCTTAAAGACGGCACTCAGGACAGCAGGGAGGAAGAGGAAGTGGACAATTTAATTTGCCATGAAATCAGTTAACAGAATCACAATCTGCTACTGTCATTAGACTAGACAATACTGAGTTGTTTTTTTTAAAGATATTATTTTAGCAAAACCCACGAAGTGTTTTCAACTTTTATTATGCATTTTTCATTCGTTACATCAAAGCGAGAGTGGCTTTTTCTGCTCTCGTGTCTCAGTGGATCTGCCTCAAAAAGGGAAATCAGACATTTTCACATTCAACACATTTGTTTTCTCCATTAAACCGGTGCTGAAAAGTTGCAAATCATACCTGAATCACGTGACTGAACCTGAGCTCTAGTAGCTTTTCATTTGAGTTGTCTTTCACAAATATCAGAAATAAACATTTCCAGTAGTCAACACTTTATATCTGATAGTAAAGAAACAATAGTTCAGTTGAAATAAAAAAATTCCCCATTATGCATTAATTCAGCATTGGTATGAAGTTTTGTGTGACTGGATAAATATGAGTTTAAAACATAACTGGATGTTTGAGCTGAAGAATGAACTACTCTAAACAAATGTGGGGTGAAGGAAGAAATTGATTCTGTTCAAAATGCTCACAATTTTAGTGTCTTTTTTTTTTTTTGTAAAAATATATTTTGAATAATTCTTTTTTATGATTTAGGAAAAACCAAAACAGCTAAGCTAACTTAGTAATTAAGTTAAATAATATTATGCACAAGCCTATTTTTGTTCAAACAGAATAGTGTGGAACCATATAGAATTGTTTTAAAGTTTAAATTGTTTTTAATTTTTTACCCTCTTGTCAGTCCCATAATTCAAACAGAAACTCTAGACCATAAAGTAGAAACTGGCTTCTTAATCGAAAACTGGAATCAAATTGAATCGCTTCCCTAATAAAATGACGACTGAGCTTTATACAAACTTTGCTGCGTGATAAAAAGTGGAAGACGGTGGTTTACCAGGATCATGTTTTAACAGCAGGGGTCCGCGGCTTCTTGGTTTCCAAAGGGTTTTATATTATTAGTATCAGAGTAGAGGAGGGAACCCAACAAATGGGAGACACGGGAGAAAAAAAAACTTGTGGCCACGACTTGTAATTAAGTTTATTCCCACCAGTCATCAAGTCGTGGGCATGAGTTATTAAATTAAGCCTCTTAAAGTTTGGTTTAAGAGGTTGAGAAAGACAACAAACTGAAGGAACCAATATTATCTTGTAATGCTAGGACGTTTGAATAAAACCTTGGTGTGTTAAATCCAGTTAAATAAAACTCGGTAACTGAACTGTAGTTTCTTTTCCCACCAGTGGATGGCAGTATCGGTCGGGGAAATCATGTCAAACCGGAAGGAGACCCAGATTAAGGAGAAGACGTTCGATAGATTGGTGGATTTTTGCGAAATTGGGACATGCAAAACAAAATTCAGACATAGCTCTATGCAAAAAGAAAAAAATCCTAAATATATATATCTTTCTTTTTTTAATGTTTTACTGTAATTACTCCAAATTAAAATCTGTTGCAAGCACTTACATCCAGTTGTTTCTTGAATTTATAAATAAAGTCTTCCTGGGTGTATAAATTTCGAGTCCAATTGTTCAAATTCAGCTCTTTTTAACCAAAGCTGTCTGTCTGTCAGTCAAAGGCCCCCGTCTCCTTCAGGACTTCTTCCCAGTAGAGAACATCTGTCTGGTTTTGGGCTTTCCTCCCTCCACGCTCTTGTTGCTGCTCTGGCCGTCTCGCTCCTTCTCCATCAGCGGCACGCAGGTGCAACCCACGGCCACGGACACGTAGATCTCGGTGTAGGAGTGGCGTCCGCCAACACAGGAGCCGGTTCTCCGCAGGATGACGGAGGGAGCGAAGACCGGGGCGCTGCGGTACTGCTGGCTCTGCCCTCCGTACGGCCCGACCAGGCAGCCCTTACACAGGCAGTAGGCCTCCGGGATGTAGCGGGGGTATCTGTTCGGGTCGTACGAGATCCTGGGAAACAGATCCAGCACAAGGCTTAAGTAACTGTAAGCCAAGTTTTGTTTTAGTCTGAAATTGTAAATTGTAATTTATAACATGCAAAGGTGGGTAGAGAACCCAAAACATTTACTCAAGTACATTTAAAGTAGAAATACTTCAGCATATTTGTGCTCAAGTAAAGGTGAAAAGTTGGCATCCAAGAAATTACTCAAGTAAGAGTAAAAAAAAAAAGAGTATTTGATCAAACCACCAACCATTTGATATTTTTAAAACTGTTGAAATCAATTTGTTTTGATATAAAACTTATGAAACTTTTAACAGAAACTGCAGATGTGTGTCTGATGAATTTCTGGCTAAAACAAGCTTGTTCTTCATTCAGAGAAGCGACTCAGAGTGTGGAGAGAATCCAGAAACTTTACTCAAGTAACGATACTTCATTATACTGTTACTCAAGTAAAAGTACAGCAAAGGAAAACTACTCCCAAAGTAAATATAACTGAGTAAATGTAATTAGTTACTACCCAACTCATCAAATTATGCATCTTTTTGTTTTTTTACTGGAGGTGTTTCACTGATTCACAACCTTCTGGATTGCATTTAAACTTTAGTGCTTGTTGATCCTCCACAGATTTAGCGGTCATAAAAGGCAAATCAAGCACCAGACACACACATAGTAGGCTATTTCAAAATGGAAATAGGAAGTGAAGATTTTTATAAAAAGAAAAAAAAAACATGATATAACAAAAAAAGCAAAGAAAACATAATATAAAAGCTCAGAATGTCAGGGTTGGTTGTGGGTGGTGGTGGTGAGGATTGACGTAGAGACCTAGGTTATGGTGAAGATGATGATGAATTTAATAACAAAAATGCTCAGAGCAGTCCAAGACAGGCAGCACGGCAGAGAAACTAGCGCACAGCTAAATGCAGGTAGCAACTGAATACAAGACTGACTAAACGAGTAGATGCCAACACAGGACTTAACAGTACGACTGTGCCGGCAGACGAACTAACAGACAGAACTGACTGCGACGTACGTTAGGCAAGGACCCGACAAAGAACACAGACAACAGGTGGGACTAAATACACACAGGGGTAATCAAAGGAACGAGACACACCTGGGAAACAATCAACGGGGAAGACGCAGAGACAGAGACACAGGAAACAGGACCACACAGAAAAACTCAAAAATAAACACACAGAAACACGGATCATGACACAAAACACAAGAAAAAAAAGTATAAATTTGAGAGGATGGAGGTCATGTATTGTATCTCCAGGTTTGTTCAGGTCAAAGGGAAGTCATTTCTCTCACCTCATGCTTGCAAAACATTTACACTGAAGTGAAAAACCAATGCAATCTGCTGGTTTCAGATACTTCTCACTTAATTGCCTTAAACCGGATTGTTTGTCATTTGCGCTTTTATTAGGATCAGCCTGGACTCCTCTCCTCTTCACTGGGATGAAAACACAGTAAACTGTGATTTACAGACTGATTGTTTGGGACCGGATTTAAACCAGATGTTTCTGCAAAGTGTCCTAAATAGACTTCTTCTGACGTTTAATAAAAGAACAAAATGTTTCCAGTTATTCACTCCTATTTTTTAAAAAACTGTTTTGAAATAAGAACAGGCAACTACAGTAATAGTTAATAAAAATTAAAATAAAATCCCTTTCTCCGCCGCGGCTGCTCCTACCTGTAGGCCCAGGGGGAGATGCTCCGCAGGTTGACCGGGAGGCGGGTCTTGGTGTCGGCCGGGCTCGGTGTCGCGGTCGGGCAGGTGAGGTTGAGTTTGTCCCGGGGCTCCAGCTGCAGAGCGTGGTGGAAGGCGCTCATCACTCCCACCGAGAGCCGCCCGAACATCTGCTCCAAAATCTCCTCCGGCAGGTCCAGACAAGGCCGGGTTCTGGTGGTTTTCTTCCGAACCCGTGCCGTCTCTGCCAGCCAGGCTGGCACCAGAACCAGCAGCAGCAGCAGCAGCAGAATCAGGACGCAGATCCGACACCGCATGGCTGCGTTTTGTTGTGCCACGTAGCGCACAGCTTAGACCACTTCGTCGTTGTTCCTCTTCTTTCTGATCAGATAGCAGTAGGAAGTTCTTTTTCTTTTTTTTTTAAGACGCTTTATTCCCAGAAGTCATTTGGAGGATCGGTGCGCCCTGCAGTCTGGAGCAGACAAACAAACCGAGCCACAGGCGCGCTGCCAGGAAAACTGCAGAAACATTTTGGCTCATCACATCCACAGCGCCGCCAGGATTAACACTCGTCACAAAAAGGATAAAATACCGACTATTGTTTTAGATCTTCTCATTTCTGTTTAAAACGTCACACACACAAAAAAAAAGCGATTTCCTATTCCCAGCTGCGTGCACAAAGCCCGCTGGGCGCACAGAGCGATGCGCTGCGCCATTCCACGGACATCTAAATCAAACTGAGGCGATGACAGGAAAAGCGATCCCCCTCCTCAAACACCGGCCTGTGGCTGTAAAATAAAAATATTCCAGCGACCATGAGAGCAGCTGATGCAGGCTGGGATTCCTGATCCCGCTCCCTGTTCAGGTCCGGCCGGGAGAAACTGGGATCCGTCTGACTTAATCAAGCCAAACACGTTTTGAGGCAGTTTAATCCAGACTAATCTGGGGTTTTAATAAACCAGTTTAAACCCTTTTCTTTATATTTTACTTAAAAGTCAGTTTAATTGGCAGTTTTGTGAAATTTCATAACTTTTTATTTAAAGGGGCATTATGTAAAGTTTACTTCTTTTTTTATAGCTCTACATCATGTCATGATGTTATTCCCTCATCAAAAAACACCTGGAGTGTTGCTTTGATTCTTTCATGCATGTTTGAGAAGTCCTTGAATCTCCATGGCAACCATTCAACTACATAAAACGCCTGGTTGGACCTAGCTCCGCCTTCGAAGACAAAGCTCCTCCTCAGAGCTGCAGCCTCCTCCACTCGGCTCCAATGACTTCCTGAAGGCGGAGTTTCAGAAAGAGCAGGAGTTTCTTAAAGTGACAGCAGCCCAATTTCAAGGCGTTCAATTAGGAAGTCAAATTTCTATTAAGCCATATTCGATATATAGAGCTGTTTGGGTTTTTTATAACAGAATTTGATTGTGCTATAAAATGGTACCATGTGCCTGGAAAACACACAATACTGATCCTTGAATGAATATATTTAAACCTAAAAAACCTAAAAGCAGAGATGTAGGAAATGATCTACATCTCATTTATGACTTCCATGGCATGGAAATCATAAAATTACTTCCATGCCATGTAGTTGCACATTTGCACCCAAGAAACTTTGTCTGTTTTCAATCCCGGTATCTGAAGGACAGCAGAGATCCAAATCCACAGGCAACAGGTTAAAGTGCAGCAGGTGCATCTCTGAGGTCAGGATGTGAATAACATCTCGGGAATAGTCCTCACATCTGATCACATTTGTCACTCCGATTCTGAATAGAATGACGGACATTTCATATAAACTGAGACTAAGGAAGAGATCAAGAAAGAAAGAGAGATTTGACTTCTAAAAGTGAGGTCAGAGGTCTAATTTAAGTATTTCCTTTAAGTTTTAGGGGAAATTTGCTCTCAAGGAGACACCTCTCAGATTTCTCTGGAGTAGTAACAACAGTTTATTTTAAAAAATGACTCAAGAGACTAAAAAATGAAAATAAATATGAATTAATTTGAGACAAGAGTTGGATTAGATCCAGTCTGCTGAGTCACTTTCCATCTATAAAGAGGTTTTTTCACACATATACGGACTGTGTGGCTAACAGATGCTTCTTTTTAATCCGTTCACTTTTGTTTTTGCTTTTTATGCAGATAAATATGATCCTTCACTGGAGAACATTTCAACTTCTTCTTCCTCGTCTCCGATCAGGAGGTCGGTCCCTCATTACCAGTCCATGGATCTACTCCGGTAGCAGGTCGTCTCCCAGATCTTCGTCTGCAAAGTCGTCATCATCCACCGGCTTCTTGGCCCCCGTCTTGGGTCTGTCCATCTGAGGCCCCAGCGGGTCCACGTACGACGCATCTGCACCCATGAGATCATGAATTTTCTGAACCTTGAAATCGCTTTAAAACGACATGTCACAGTTTCACACAGTGTTCTGTATGAAGGGAGCGACCGAAGCTTTGAGGAAAACAAAGTGGCTCATCGTATTTTCCTGAATTAGATGGAAGCTGTATAGATTCCTCACCCAGCTCTTTTGGGTTGCTGGCTTCGTAGGGCTCATTGGAACCAGGAAGTGACCTCATCTTGGCGCTCAGACGCTCCCCCTTAGAGCTGCTGCTGCTGTGGCCGCTGTCTGCAGTGAACACACACATCCAGACACGCATCCTGAGTTATCAGCTTGATCAACTGTTAAAAAGGACTGAAACTTAAAAATCCCTCCCCTCCAGTTCAGCAGCTCCGTTTTAACGGCTGCGGTCAGAAGAGCCCCCGCTCCCCAAAAGGAAATCTGCATCACCGAATGATCTGGATTTACTGCTGCTCTGTGACCCGGGCTGCAGCTGCTCAACCACGTTTCCCTCTCAACTTTCCCACTGAATAAATTTAACATCTCACTATGAGAGTTTTTAAGCAGCAACACCAAACTGACTTCCTCACTGTGCGGAAGTAAACGCAGTGCTGCCATACTTTAAAAAAAAAAGAAAAAAAAAAAGTTAGGGTTGAAACGATTCATCGGATTAATCGTGATGAATCAATTATTGAAATAATTAAGTAACTTGGTAATCGATTCGTTGTCAACTGGAGTATCCAGACTCCAAAGAAAGCAAAAAAGATCTACTGAGTGAGTCAAAACTGTACAAAACATTTATATACATTTAAGGTAAAACCTTTTGAAGTGCTCAACCCAAATCTTATGCGGTGTTTAGTTTTAGCTTCAACAGGATTGAAATTCAGTAAAAACAAGAAGAAAAAACAAACATAGAAACTCCTGTTGAGCACCTTCTGCCATCCAATAATCAATTAATCCAAAACATGATCAAGTGATCAGTCCTCAATAATGAGTATTGACCGTTTCACACACTGATTGTAGGATTTTTTATTTCCTCCTTCAAGTGACAAAGCGTATGCTGAAGGAACGCTGTTATCGCATTTCAGGCAGTGAAAGGTTTACGCATATTTTAATGTATTTCTAATACTCCAAGAAAAAATACTTAAGTGGTTAATTAAAAAATCTGCACTATCCGATTAATCGTCAAAACAGTCAACGGAATAATCAATTACTGAAACAATCATTAGTTACAGCCCAGAAAAAAAACAAAAAAATAAAAAACAGTTTTTATTTTCAGTGGCATAATTTAACACAATATAATCCAACATCTAATTAGAACAGACATACTAAATGAAAGTAAAAAAAAAATAAATAAATCTTCAATTTAATAAAGAGTTGCTTTTATCAAACACTTTTTCACATCACCAAGTGCTGTAGCATGAAGCGTCACGTGACTGGACCGTACGGACAGAGGAACCTTTGACCTTTTCCTCTACACAATCTCTCTCCATATTGTCCAGGGTCCTCTCTTCGATTTCCTGCAGACGTTACATTTCTACGGCAGAAGGTTGAATTCATGTCTGGAGAATCATTTGGGATTTCACCGGCCCACATGTTTTAGCAGTCTGCTCGACGGGATTTCCCACAGATTCATCCAGGAGCGTCTCAGGCTGTAAAACTCAATCTCAT
This sequence comes from Poecilia latipinna, assembly GCF_001443285.1. NCBI lineage: Eukaryota > Metazoa > Chordata > Actinopteri > Cyprinodontiformes > Poeciliidae > Poecilia > Poecilia latipinna. Next base: position 72,566 of record NW_015114553.1, read on the forward strand.
CCTAATCCCACCACAACAAAACAATTCCAGTTAAACTCCAACTAGACTCCACGTATTAGCAGCTACGTTCTTGGAGCCGTTCCCTGACCTACGACAGTCAACACACTGAAACGTTGAATTCTCCGGATCATATTCCCACCAGAGAGAAACATGAAGTCATGGACTCCAGATCCCAACACGTTATTTTTAACTTCATAAAGTTAAAAACAGCCATTTTATCAAGCTGATAGATGTATTTCTAAACTGAACAAACATACTCGGGTCAAATGTTGCTGGGGGTTTTTTTGTCTTTAATCAAGTGTGAGATTATGTCAGTGCAATAAAAATGAATTTATTTTTAAACCAGGGAAGCTAACAGGGAATGCTTCAGTACGTCTGAGTTTTGGGCTCAGAGGACAAACACGATCGGAGTCCAGAGGACAAACATCTGGCTGCCAGGTAGCCTTGGAAACCACAGACGACGACGTCTGAGAGCTGAAAAACAGGAAAGAGGCCCGATATTCCTCTCTCACTCACAATCCCAAATATCTCACACGAGGCCTCTCAAACTAACAGGCAACTGAAACTTCTGCTGGAAAATGTTTTTTTTTTTTCCTCCTTTCTCGTTCTTGGAGCGACTGGGAAGCGTTTCTTTTGCTCAGAATATTCAGCAGGGACACAACAAGATGAAAACGGTCTGGTTTTCCCTTCTCACTCTCCTCTCTGAAATTACATAAGCAGACTTAAAAAGACAAGTCCAACTTTCTCGCATGATTTCCACAAATGAGAAAAATTACAAATAGCAGCGAATGTCTGTCGGAGATCGACACGATGAGAAAAAACACTGGATGAGTTCAGTATTAAGGCTGAAATTCTGTAGAAAAGGTTTTACATGTTTCATAAATTTGCGTTTTCAGTACAAACACTCCGTTCGGATTCAACTTCACGGCTTCCCGTCAGAAGATTTGCTTGCCAAGTTTTGACCAGAATCTTAAAACAAAGTTGGATCAAATGTTTTCCAAAGTCGCCCACGTCTGCTGTGTGAGTTTAAATTCACCACTCAGTACACTGTCAAATTTTTTGTATATTTAACAATGATAAAAAGTCAAATTGTGACAAGAAAAAAAATCCTATAAGACAATTTAAAGCTGTTGATTTGAAGTGAAAAAACAAATTAACTGGAGAAAACAATAGTTTGTATGTTTTTACATTCATTTTATAGGCTGTTTTAATGCTCATTTTAGGGAGACATTAAGTTTTTTTTACTGAAGTTAAAAGAAAAATTAGTTTTTTACAGTGGAACATTGACTCTGGCATAATGTTTTACCGTAAAATTATCGTAAAAACAAAACACCAACAGGTGTTATGCAGATGAATCACTCAGCTATCCGTACGTACCTGAGTCCAACAGAGGACTGAACTGTTTAGGCTCAGGTTGAGGCTCTGAACAGCAGAGAGGAAGCGGAGAAAACAAGCCAAGGAAAAGGAAAAAAAGAGAATGAGGGGCAATTAAGAGTTATAGGGTGCTTTTGTTTAAACTCTTGCTACTCTTACCTGCTTTGGCATTTTCTGGTGCGGTGTAAGAGAATAACGAAAAGCATCAGATCTTTTATTTACATTAGTGAAATCAAGAAAGAAACCCTGAACATTTAAGACCGAATAAGTGCAAGGATTTATGCACTGGATCCAGTTACATGCTCTGGCTCTGCTACGCTATAAAAAGAGCAACAACAGCAAAATATCAGGGTTTCTTAATCTACTCTATCCAAACACAGACACGTAATGGACATCCTGGCAGCAGCACACACATCATCAGCTGACAGCCAGTTGTATATTTACATGAGAACACCAGAGGATCCTGACGGAGCAGGACTTTCTCATGGCTACAGGCACTTCTAGTTTGTCTGGACTGCATTTAAAATAAAACCATGTGATGAAGCCAGGTTTCCAGTGTCTGAGCCAGTGCACACGTTTCTGTTTTTTTACGTGATGAGGGAGAGCTACATATGGGGCCTCGACTAACGATACCCGTAACGTCGGACTTCTTGGGAGAGGTGAGGACAGACGTGGAGATGATGGCTGCGACGGACAGCAACAACAGAGGTGACAGAAAAGAAAGCAGAAAATGTCAGAGGAAAAAAGTGGGAATATTTTGATGTCAGAGAAAAAGAACAAAGACAACATCTTTATTTTTTTATGCAGTTCATTAACACAAGTATGTAGAATTCTTCTCATGATGTTGTCTATAATTATAATAATAATAAAAAACACTTAGCACCATCTAGTGGTGAAGTTCCAGACTGCAATTAAATGATCAAAAAAAGAGAGAAATGCTTTAATGCTTCCGTTATGGATCCTACAGGTACGGAGGAAGATCACCGACACTGGAGCTATAAATAACTCAAACAGACACAAACATATTCAAACTTCCTGTCCTCTCATCCAAACAGACATGATCTGTTTGGATCTGTTTCTACTATATCTGTCACAGCTATAATGAAATAAAAAAGTGAAAGACTTAAGAATGCTTGTTTGCTCTCAACACAAGTCGGCTGTGTGATAAAAACAAGCAAAAACAAGAACACTGAAAGTAAAAAGCTGTTACTTTGTAATTTCTCGTGTTTTTTTTTTTAAACCACATCACACAGAAGTAGATCTGAAAATCTACTCCTGCCATTTGGTAGTTTTATCTAAACATTGGGTCAAACACTGAATCGCTGATTAGAAAAGAGGCTAGAAGGCGGCCATTTTGAAAAAAAAGCCATGAGCTGATCAGACTTCACTAAATCTCTTCCGCAAAATAAAATCTGAAACAGTAAAGATGGTGAAATGATGCTGCACTTGAAGACTGTTCACCAGGCGAACATTAGCATTTTACCTGCTAATGAGTTAGCATAAGGTGGAGCTAGCTACCAAACAACGTGTCAGTATGTCAAAATACACAGGCAAGGTTTTATAAAGTTTTGTGTACTGAATAGTGATCTTGCTGTTGAGGGTCGTTTGTTTCTTCAATATAAGTTTAGTTACACAAAAAAATGTTTTAGTCTCTTAATTCAGAACAAAAACAAAATCATAAATTTGATCCCAAATTTAGATTTTGTTCAGTTTTCCAAGTTATGACTTACTCTTTCAACGCCGCTCTTCGGTCAGCTTCACATCAAACCTTTGTCTCTTTAACTCATTTGTTGGATTGAAAACTCAACCCAGTCACTGATCCAAACCCAGAACCAGATCCACCCGTACTTGAACCAGGACTGGGTCAGTAAAAATAACTCAGTTGGGATTGTTTTGAATCCAAACAGAGTCATCATTATAAAAAAAGTAAATACATAAAACATATACTCCAAAATCCAAATCTTTATATAAATAAAACAATTTGTCAAAGCCTTTTAATTGAGCCTTCATCTAGAAATAAGCCAAACTCCAGATAAAAGTCTAAACTGGTAAATAAGGTTATTTTTTAGGTCAAAGCTGGTTACCGTACAGAGGTTCAGGTGGAAATAATGGACATTTTGAAAGTTTTCAATGCAGGGGCAGCAAGAACGACTTACACTCACCAGCACTCCCTGTGCTGCCCTCCCTGCGACCTCTGGCGCTGTTCTCTCGGCCCGACTTCACCCTCTGCCAAGAGAACGAGGGAGATTTCAGGCAAAACACTAGCAGATCTAAACAATTCAAACAGCTCCTGAAAGTTACCGTGGACATTAGATATTTGAAACCAGGTGCAATTCCAAGTCAGATGTTGAAACAGAAATATTTGCCTGACATTCACAGGTTCTGTTGAATGAATGGGTTTCCAGAGTTTTCACCGCTACTGAATCTTCTCACCAATCAATCAAGTCAGTCAGTCAAGTTTTATATTTATAGCCCATTTAAGCAACAAGCAGTTCAAAGTGCTGTACTTCAGAAAAACATGAAAAGGCGTCATCATGGTCCAGCAACCATTCATTTTGTCGAGTGCAGTACACACTGATGGTTATTCCTTAATGTTAATAAAAACAGATGTTCTGTGAGTACATACAAATACTACTGGTTATTATTCTTTATTCTTTTGGCAAAGCAGCACAGGCTATCACGTCTGTCTTTCCTCCACCATGCCTTGCAGCGATTTGTGAGATTAAGAAACCAAACTTTCCAGCTCCGTTTGTCACTCTGAGTCTGTTTTCTCCAGTCCGGCTGAATCCCAGATTTAGGACCAGCTGGTCGCGGTTTGATAAATTCATCCTCCTGAAGCACTCCTGGCTCTGCTCACGGTCTCTGCAGCAGCATAACTGTTAGCACAGCGATGGAACATCGGATCGTATTCCCTCTCGGTATTTGATTAAGAGCTGAATGGAGAGAAGATCGTAAATATCGCATCTATGAAGACAGACGTGAACGTTCTCCTGGATCCCGGAGCTGAACGGTGATTCCCAGGACGTTTCCAAGCAGCTGAGTAATGTCTCTGTTGCTGTTCTGTGAAGGCTTCATGGTTTTGTTTTTTCTTAGAGAACATTAATTAATGAACAAATAGTATCGTGAAGACCAGCCAAACACAGCAGGATAGGAAAAAAACAGTCAAGAAGTTCAATGCGGCGTCGAGTTTGAAACCAATCAGATCCTAAAAGAACAAATCGCAGTTTGGGGGTTGCAACACGACGAAATGTGACAAAGTTCAAAGGATGTGAATAATAACAACGCTCATGTTTCAGGTGGCACTGATCAAACGTTACATAAACTGAGCCATCCACTGACAGCCAGGGATGAGACAGCTGTGAAGCATCTGCTCCTCTGTCGACACAATCGGATCAACAGAGAAGAGGATCATCTGGTTTCCACTTGGTTCTGAAGCTGCAGATACCAACATCCCGTTTTGGAGCAATAAGAACACGGAGCATGTTTTCAATCAGCACGCTGCGAGGGTTTGAAAAGACACCGAGACGTGATGATGATGTGATTAATGAGACGGCATCCTGTGTTGATGCACAGCTTTCCTGTGCATCAACACAGGAAAGCTTTTACTCTCAGGCTACGGTGCTAACATGGTCAAAACTCCAACACAGAGTAATGTGGATAAACGTTTGTTTTAGTCTTCCCTACAACCAAATCTCTGGTTAAATCCTACTAAGAATAAAAAAAAAAACAAATATCTACCCAAACTCTTTACTCACTAAGTTACCACGCCTTGGAAAAGCACTTGTACCCTTTGAATTTAGTCACACTCAAACCACAATTGTCAATGTTTTTTATTGAATTTTACTATTGCACAACTATATAGTGAAAGGAAAATTTTGCACATATTCTAACTCTTTTTACAACAATAAAATCTGAACAGTGTGGTGCATGCTTTGCCCCTCTGAGTCAGTGCTTTGTGAAGCCACTTTTCACTGTTGTTGCAGCTGCAAGTCTTTTGGTGTGAGTCTTTACAAGCTTAAAACAATAGTTCAAAGTTCAGGCAGGATGGATGGAGAACATCTGCAAACATCAGTTTTAGTTACAGAATCTCAAATGAATTTAGACTCTGGGTGTTTCCAACACATGAACATGCGCTGATCAAATTGTTTTTAGGACTGAGGTATTTGGCGCCAACTTCTCATCAGCATGGACAAAACACCCCCACAGCATGATGCTGCCACCGTGGTGATTAATGTTCTCCTCATATATCTCTATGTGGGCTTTAGTTGTGCCAGACTCATTCTGTTTTCAGATGATGGACTGAACAAGAGCTCTGTGAGATGTTCAACTCTTTTCAGGAGTTTGTGTTCAAAAAATATAATTTTCCTTACATTTTAAAGTTAGTCTCAACTTGTGTGTTGGGGAAATTGTATATAATTCCAATATTGTACACTGAAAAATGTACGTTTCCGAATGAAAAAATCACTTCTTTTGACCATTAAAAGAGATCAAACTTTGTGCTCTAAAAGTTTCATCCCAAAAAACAGGAGTCAGAATCAGGGCTTTAAATTAATAATAATAGTGATAAGAAACAGTAAGTATTCCAATACAAGTGTAGAAAACTGTGGTTCATCTTAGCAGAACGCATCGATTTTCACAGCTATTTCAAGGTTTGCGTCTAACACACACACACACACACACACACACACACACACACACACACACACACACACACACACACCTGTTCTCTGATTTCCTTCATCTTCTCCGCCTTCTTCAGCTTGGTGGCGTATTCTTGGACTTCCTTCAGCCCCATGTCTGTCGACAGCCTCACCAGGAAGCGCAGGCCTGAACACGAGCACAGAAGTTATTTTCATTTTCTTCACAATGTTGAAGAATTTGCTTGTACTACTGAAGATTATGACACAAAGCAAAACAGCAGCGTACACTCCACGTTTTCTGGAAACCTTCGATGGATCTCTTTGTAGGTTTCCAGAGCTTTCTGGTAGTTTCCTGGATAAAAGGGTGTGAAAAAGACAAACCTGTTGGTAAACATTTGATTGATAACTTTCCAAACTGACTTTGTTGGATTATTAGTTTTATTCTCACCACTTCTTCTGTAACAGCTCGCCACTATTAGCTGCCACTTCACAAAGTTTGGCCTGTGGGACACAGCAGATGAGGATCCATGGCTTTCATGTGAGCAAAATTTATTTAAAAATGTATATTATCATGTTATTTATCGTGTCGCTTTATTATGAAGTATGTCTTGTTTAGCTAAAATAGTAAGCGGTGAAATTGAGACAGTTGTGTCAGGTCTAGAGCTAGACTGGCTGAAAAATACACATACAATAAAAGTGTTTCATATCAGTCAATGTCAATAATCGTCAATATTAATAATTATTTAGTTTTTTTGTTTTAAATATCTGAAATACTGCCAAAATGGTGACACAACCTTTCCTGTTTCATGCACAGTTTTCACTCCACGCCATATTTTTCAGCAGCTTCGCGGCACGATGGCGAAACATGAAACTGCTGCTGCGCAAGTTACTCCACGGGTTGTTGCTAGGTAACCAAAGAGTGAGTGAGTTAGTTGATGTCACAAGGCTAGTTTATCTGGCAATGAGAGATTGAGCAGTTAAACTCTTTCCTCTTCCTACATCCCCCAGAATGCTGTGCAGTGAATATCGATTTTGATCACGTATCTATCACGAGACGTAAATAGTTTTCTATGCAGATCATCTTCCAAATATATTGACTCACTGTATGAGCGTCGCTCGTTCAAAGTACTGGATGGCCTTCTCACAGAACTGGGTCTCGATGTAGTAAGCCCCGAGCCACTCGATCACGTCGATGTTGGAGGGAAAGTACCTGAAAGACTGAGCAGCACCTCAACAGATTAACAGCAATTAACGACCTGAAAAGTCAGGTTTGATCTTTCACCGTGTTGAGAGAGAAGCAGCTCCTCTCTCACCTCACTGTAGTACTGGAAAGCCTGGGACTTGTCCCCCTCGTCGTCGTGCAGCTTCCCCAGTTTGGCCAGTACATGTGGATCTGTGGGGGTGACGCCGATGACCTGCATCAGCCACTCGATGGCCTGCTGAGGGTCTCCGAGCTGCTCGTAGCTGAAACCAACATGTCAAGGGCCGACAGACGCTTACATGACATCACAGATGTAATTTTAAGTGTCCAAACCAGGTGCAGACACAGAAGCTGTTTTGTTTACAACTATGAGGAAACACTCTCCCTCGTTGGACCTCACAGGTTTCACGGTGGATACAGGTGAGCCAGCTGGTACATGACCTCAGCGCTGTTCCTCAGAATTGAATGAAGCTTCAGGAAGCAGTCCAGGCCCTCCTCCAATCTGTTCATTCTCTTATAGGACAAACCTGCAGGAGGTAAATAACAAAAATGGCTAAAGGTTATTTATTATTTGATATAAATACCAGGGACGTTCCGATTAATCAGTTTGACCGAAACAGGGCTGACTTTAATATTATATAAATGCATTTTATGCAATATTCTAAAACATAAAAAGGTGAAAATTAACAAACAATTTGATTCATTTTAGTTAAAAAAAATTATTTTTGCCCTAGAGGCCTTTATTTTGAAAGTATCCAGGAAGGAAGGGGCTTGAAAGGAGGCAGAAAATACATGCCTTAAAGGTATCTAGTTCAAGTCTCCTTCTTTAAATAAGAAAATAAATGTTTCATTGTTATATTTAGTGACTTTTCAAACAAATAAAAAAATTGGTTTTGGCCAAAGTCGGAATCAGCAGGTCAGATTTGTTTTTTAAATCGGGGATCAGACAGAAAACTGCAATCAGTGCACCCCTAAATAATATCATATTTACTGTGATTTTATGGCAGATGTTTTGACAGTGGTCAGCTTTTAAGAAATAGTAATGTCTTTACTAACAAACAGGTGGACAAACACATGGATGGATGGAACATTTTCCGTATAAAATAGTGAATATAGTTTAGAAAAACCAATATTTTTAAATACCCTTTTCATTTTCCTTACTCATCCAAATTTGGTGGATAAAAAGATGATTCCATAATTTTTCTGACATTTCCAGATTGTGTAGGAACCATGCAAAGGAACCTAATTTCCAACTGTTATTAATATTTCAGTAACAACAGACCAAACTAAATTAGCTTGCTTTGTACCCAGGTTATAGAGGGCCTCGGTGCAGGAGGAGTCGTTCCTCAGCGCCTCTTTGTAGAACTCAGCTGCCTTTTCGTAGTCCTTTTTGACAAACACCGTGTTGCCCTTGTTGATAAGTGCGGCGGGATTGTAGCGATCAGCGTTCATAGCGAGGTCAGCGTATCGGTCAGCCTGATCATAGTCCTTCTCCTGCAAAATATTAAAGAAAAAAGGTGAAAAACAAAAACTGAGACTCTTATTCATCACTTCTGCATTACCATTCTTGGTTTTCAACACTAACCGCATCTAGATCCATCATTTCATTTAACATTCCAGTATTTAAGTACAGACATGTTGTTTTAATGAAGCTAAGAGAGTCTTACCAGGAAATAGAGGAAAGAAAGGTTGGTGGCTGCAGCGCTTTTTACTCTGCTGTCCTTCTTCTCGAACGTTTTCAGAGTTTCCACTGCCTGTTCACACGTGAAAACTAAACGTTAGGAGCGCACAGCTTTGTGTGAGTCTCTTGTGTCCAGAAGAAAGTTCTTTCTTCCTATGACGTCCAGAGTCAAAAGTATTGAAAGTATCAAATTAACACCACACACACACACACACACACACACACACACACACACACACACAATCATGTATTAAATTGAGACTTTACATGATAAACCAACACACAGACAGTAAATTATGGTGAACTGTCAAAATAATTTAAGAATTTTCTTACAAATAGAAATAATGGTGGCTGCATTACCGTCACTCTGACAAATAAAATCCAGTCCAACCAATTACTTTCAATAATCAATTATTAAATGGAATCCATCCATCATTAATCATCCCATCTGATTGAACTTGAGTGCATTTACCAAGAAGAAGCGTTAAGAAATGTCATCTGTAGATGTGTGAAGATGGTTGCAGCAAATCCAAACCTCTTTAAGATCACTGCAAAATGTTGCCTCATAGTGGATGAATATATAAATGCATGCCACACTTTAAGTGATTAATAGGGGGAAAAATTCTACACAGTGATGTGTTGGTCTATCACATAAAAAATCACAATAAATAAAAAAAAAGAGGTAAGAGGTTGTAATGTGGCAAAACGAGGAACGGTAAACAAGCTGACTACAGGCTGCCTCTCCTGGCTGACAGAAGAACTTACAAAAAGTTAAAATCACAATTATTTACACTTTTTAAATTAAATAATTTAGTACAAAAGTGTTTCAGGTCTTAAAAACATGTAAATATTAAAACATTATTACTTTATTGGAGACTTTCAAAGCATCCAAGTTCTTTGATTTTTAAAAAAGAACTAAAAATTCAAAGACGTCTGAAAGGTTTGACCCGTTTCAAATGATTCCCGGTCCCAGTGGGTTGGCATCACACTTTAACTACATTATATACATGTCAAAGTAGAACCTGAGAGTGCAAAAGTGAGCATTTTTTGACAAACCTCCAGCTGGGCTGCAGCTGCAGAGACGTTACAGGTTATGAAAGCAGCATGAAGGAGTCACGTTCAGGCATCAGATAAAGTCTGGCAACACAAATGGCAAAACTGATGCAGTCACAGTAATGCAGCTGGACGCTGGTGCTGCTCAGTGTCCTCAAACGCATAATGCTACCCAAACAGCCGCCCTCCTGTCAAGGCTGGACTGTCAGGCTGCACCTCCATCTTACTTTTTAAATTAAGCAATAGTTTCCTTTCCATTCATAGATTTTTGCCAACAGCTCTGTGACTTATAAAAAAACCACTGCCTCTCCAACTCGTCCTGGCAGAGCCTTTTTTTGGACACTCGTATGTAGAGTAAAAAATATAAATAAAAAAAATAAAAAAAAGACACGATCTAGGTGTGATCATGGAAACGAAAAGCAAACATACCTCAACCTTAGCCACAGAGATGGGAGGTAAATGGGACAAAAGTAGGAGAGAAGGGAGGACAATGAGAAGTGCAATGGTGTAAATGATGGCATGCTGTAACCATGACGACTCACATTCATACAGTGATTAGATGATGCAATAAACATTACTCTTTATATGAAACTCAAATCGTTCATATACACTAAAAAATGAAGGCAAATTCTTAACTTAATCTTGCAAAGTTGTAATTTACTCTCACACCTGGTAAAATGTCCTAAACAAAACCTTAAAATAATTCGTCTTTTATCGCAGCACCATATACAAACACAGAAACATTTACAAAAATCAAACCGGTTTGAGAAAAAAAATATATATTATAAAAGTTTCACGTTTAAGAAAATGTTTTTTGCAGAAGCAACAAGACCCAATCCCTCTCTGTTCTACTTGAAAATTAGGCTGCATTAGGATTTAACAGCAGGGATAATAATTATTCAGTCATTTAACAATGACAGCTTTTTCCTCCCCACACTGAGTCAAATGAAAAAAGATTAAGACTTGTTTTTTTTTCCTTAAAATGTTCAGTGTGAATCTCTGTGACTGCAATAAAACACAGATTTTATTTAAGGACATTTTTACACATCTTAACCAGGATGCATACAGAAATCTGCATGCATCCCACACAGGCATCAAAAATGACTTTTCCCAGTACAACTTCCAAGCTGAAGTGCACAAACTACAAAGACCAGAGGATTGAGAACTGAAACCTGGTGTTATCCTCAGGACACACTCACCTGATTGAAGTCCTTCTGCCTGAGGTAAGTGATGGCTTTGTTGATCTCCAGATCATTGGCTAGCTCGACATACTGCGAGCACTTCACCATGTCAACACACCTTAGAAAACATCAAGACGCTATTTACGGAACATGTTGGAAACCTTTTTAGTGACAAAAACACCCAAATGGATAGATATTAAACCGTTTAGTGACAAGTAAATTCAATGAAACTAAATTTCTAAATAATTTCGATTTTTCTGGGGACTAAATTTCTTGACCGTAGGATGATAAATGAACTGCAGCAACAAACCAGTCAAAGCCGCTAGCAAAGGAAGTCTCAATAGCCGGAGCAATGAGCTTGGCTGCAGTCATGATGTACTTCTCAGCCAGGACTTTCCTACAAGCAGAAACAAAAGTACAGACAACTTAAAGGACTTAAAGGACTTAAAGGACGATGTTCTGGTGCTGAGGATGAGTGGTGTGCTCAGTTCCTCTTACAGATCCCTCTCCATCTGGTGAAGCTTGTCGTTTTTAATGGCCTCAATGACCATGTTTGAACTGGGGTCATCCTGGAAAAGGTCAAACACACAACATGAAGTCAAACAAAAGCGATTAACGCTTTAATAACACAGAAAACAATGAATATCTACTAAAATCTCAATCTCAATAGGAAATAACAGCGAATGTGCAAATATAAGGCTTGAGTTCAGTCATTATTTTTTCAACCAAAAACTTCACAGTTGGATTTTATGCAATTAATAAACATAGAGCAGTGAAGGCTGCAACGTGGACAACAAAGTATGTATTAATTAGAGGTTGCTTTATTACAAAAAGAAAAAAAACATTAAATCCTGGAAATTATCCAGGTTACACCATCCGCACATTGTAACATGGTAATGGTGGCATCATGCTGTGTGGATGGTTTTCTTCAGAAAAGCTGATTTGACATCATAGGAAGATAAATGAAGCTAAACACGCCAGAAATTTTGAAAGAAAACTTGTTAGAAGCAGCAACTTGAAGCTCGGTGGAGTTTCACCTTTCTACATAGCAACCCTGCTGCAACGGTTTGTGGGTTGGATGTGCCGGAACGACACAATCAACCATGGAAGCTGACATTCATAGACTTTGTCTATTCAATCTGAGTGAGGTGAAGCTAACTTACAAAGAACAAAGTAGGAGAAAGTTTCAGTCTCTGGATATTCAAAGCAGTTTGAGACGTTTTACAAAAAAAAAAACCTAAACTAGTTACAGCAAAAGATGGTTCTACTCAGAGGGGCTGAGCATAGCATACATTTTTATTTCTAAAAGAAGCTTCAAACCATATATAATTTTCCTTCCACACTGTCCAAAAATCCCAATAAAATAGAATAAAATGTAGGGTTTCCCCCAGTGTCACACACTGCCCACTGCGTTTTAGCAGGTTTGAACACATTTCTGTAAATTTGTGCTGTACAATGAGCCACACTTTGTACTTTTACAAGCATTTCTGTTACTTACACTGGCTGGGATGTACTTATCTTCGTCATCAATGCCCAGCGGGACAGAGATGAGCTTCTGAAAGGCCTTCTTCATCCTCTCTCTGTCTCCGATGGCGTAGTAGCACAGGATAAGATTGAAGCCGGTCTTGATGTTGGGACTCTCGGCCATGATGTGTTCGAAGGACGTTATGGCGTCCGAGTACTGGCCCAGGCGGACAAACACCACTCCGATATTCTGCATGATCTTGATCCTCAGCTCCTTGTGATTGTTGGAGATCTGATCCAGCGCCATGCGGTAGAACTTGATCGCTTTAGGGTAGTTCTTCTGTTTGAAGTAGATGTTGGCCATGTTGACTTTGAGGCGGCCTAGAGGAAGGGCAAATTCAGATTGATTTATTTTTTCCCCCATTTGAATTATCTAGGTATTTGGACGAGTCCATAATTGTAATCCTAGAGTTTCAGAGTCTTGGGAACATAATCAGGCCCACAGCATCACAAAACCTCCATCGTACTTAGCAGTGGGAGTGTTGTGACACAGAAATGCTTAATATTTCTTTATTTTTTAAAGAACTAGTTCCACAAAGTGAAAACCTTGTATTTTTCCACTTATAGCAAGATATTTTCCCCCATGTTATGAGTGAAACAATCTTCCAGTGGAACAAGAACTTTTTCATCAATATTAAGGAATTACGAACTTAAATCAATCTCCTGTGTCTTGTTGATAACTTACTTGTAAATTAGTTTTGTTTAATTTCAAATGTACTAAGACATTTAGCACTAGAAATCAGATCAAAAGATTTTAGTGTTTTTGCAGGGTAGTAAAGAGAAAGTGCAGGAAAGAGTGGATGTCAGAGCATTTGGAGTAAAAAGTCAGTTCAAGGCAACTGCTGTGGAAAAATGTAGTCACGGAGAAAGGGAAGAGAGTTGGCTTAAAACCCGACAGCCCGAGTTCAGATAGCAGCAGCATCAAGCAATACAAATGAAAAATTAAGACTGTTTGGGTTTTTTTTTTATCTTTTTGGTTTAAAGTGTTTGAAGAGCATCACTTTAGAGCAGAGCTGCCATGTTGGAGAACACGTACGCCGATCCGCTTACCTGCGTTAGTGAACATCTTGTTTTTCACGATGACGTGGTAGCTGTTCAGAGCCTCCGGGTACATTTCATTGTTCGCATACTGGTTGGCAAGGTTGAGCAAAACCTGGTAATGACAGAATCAACACATCCTTAGGAGGGGAGTAAACTCATTTCATTAGCCTATAAATCACAACACTGTTTAAGAGGGGAAAAAAACTTAAGATTACAGCTTTTCTCTGCTCATACTGGCTGTGTAGCTGAGTCGAAATGCTTTCTGCCACGGTAGCCATATTTGATCCCTGTTTTATTACCTCTCCCTACAATGTGACAAGAAATCAGTACAGTCAAATATAGAAGCATCAGCAATCAAAAGACTAAAACCTGCAAGCACGTAGCTTCAATATTAGCAACACAATCAAATAATCTGGCATTATTTTCTGACAAAAAAAAATGGAAAGAAGCTCAGACACATCACATGAGGGATTCTGTAAATAAGGACTGTCAAACTGACTAATGTGGGACGATATCAAAACTGCGGACGAGTACAGCCTTTACTCACAGAGTAGGTGAGGTCTAAGTTGATGTGCTCAGTGTTGCCGGACGCTTCCCTCTGTCTGATCAGCGCTCGCTCTTTCCTCCCTGCCTCTTTGGCTTTTTCAAGAGCCTGCAGAAACACAACCCAGACGTACACATGTACACTGATCGGCAGAAAAGGGAGCTGTGTGACTGAAGTTAGCAGAAGGAAAAGGAAATAAAACTAGCCAATCAATCAGAGAGCATCTGCCAACAAGGAGAAGTTACTTTGGAGAAAGTCAAATAGCAAACAGGTATTTTCAACCTCAATAAGAAGTGTATTTTAATCTGAAAATGTTTAAAATTGTTATGGTTAAAACTGTTGGTGATTTTCAGAAACAGTTTGTCTTTTGTTTTATACATGAATTGTTGGAGTTATAAATTATGTTTATTTTAGTTTGTTCCTTCGGTCAATTTGTACTGAAGCAGATTTTAGAGACAGGTTTGGTAATTGGAAACTGTATTGTCATAATTATCAAAATCTTCTTATACAGAAATAAAAAAGACACAGGGTGATTTTTTTTATCGTCCAGCTCAAATTGACCGACACATTTGATGTGTATCAATGATTTTGATGGAGTCACTCCTACAGTCAACTCTGTAGATGATTGCATGATGTTTTCATGACTTTTTGTGTTTTTATGATGTAAAGCACTGAAATGTGCTATGCAAATAAACTTGATTGATTGATTCAAAGGGCACAAGAAATGGGAATTAACCACATTCTGGAGAGTTTTGTTAGAACTGACCCAAAATGTGATATAAATTTTAAAACTTCAGTCCACCTGGCTGAGCCAGCCAATGTGGGCTGTTGTGGGTCTTTCCAGCGCCTCATTTTCTCTTTCGCTCTGTGTCGCTAAATGAGCTTTTAGTTGAACAGTATTAATGTTACGTTGAGAATCAGATCTGGGGTCTGACCAGCTGCAAGGCTCCTATGCTCTGTGCCATGCAGCTCTCCTCTATCAGGTCATTCACTTTCTTCTCCAGGATCTTGATCTTCTCTTCCGCCCTGCAACAACCACAAGACAGAAAAACACTAAATATGAATCTTTCTTCAGTGCTTTCACAAGAACACACATCCTCTCTTTTTTTAATAAAATCATGACTTGTTACACAACATTCACAAATATTTTGGACTTGCTGGATGGCATAACTAGAAAACTACAAAAACTATAAGTTTTGTTGCAAATCATTCCTTAGGGCTGCACAATATACTGTGCAGCAGAGGTGGGCGAAACAGACTTAAAGTTTTTTCGTGGTGTTAATTTGATAATGATAACAGTGACAATAAAAACTATGTATTACTTTTTTTTACATGAAGAAGTGTGATTTGAGTCACCAAACTGCTTTTAATCATATTTTTAAATATATTGATGTGTAATAATGCCGTTATTTAACAAACAGTGGAGAACATAGTAAAACTAGCAATTCAGAAAGTTTTGTGTTTTTTTTAAACATCATTAATTTGAATTTATTTGACAGCAATACAACAAAGTCATTCTCATGATAATAAATTTATCGCGATAAATGATAAACGATATGATAAAGGCTCACCCTTATTAAGCAGAATCACAAGAGTAAAAAAAAGGATTTATCACAATGTGTATGATCAACACAGTATCTACCAAATATATCACAGATGCATGATTTTCCAAACCTTTTGCTCAGCGATAAAGTATTGTTGTAATATTCTACCTGTTTGTGAGACGTGAAGGGCGAAGTGATCTGTAACTGGGTTAACTGTGAAAACTATTCCACCCAGTGCGCAACTGTAAGCAGCGCTCAGTTTCACAAAGTGAGGTAACTCACGTGTCTTCATTCTTTGCTTCAAGTGGAGGCGCAGGCCCCTTGGACTGTCCCAGGGGATCAAAGGTTGACCCTGGAAATGCAAATGGCCTGTTTAAGTTTTTGTACATGGTCTTCTAAGCTTTGTCCATTCAATAAGACTCTTATTAACAGTAAAACAAATATCAATGTATACATTGGGTCATAAATAACAACACAGCAGAAAAAAGAAAATGTCTTTTGTGTTTAAACTTACCGCGCATCAGTGAGGATGAGTAGCCTGCAGCTCTGACAGCAGTCATCGGTCGGGCAGCGCCATCCTGTCAAATGAAACAGAACAGAATACACTTAAAATCAGAAAACACACTTTTGTTTTTGCAAACATTGGGCATGAGCTCAACACAACCATCCAGGATTTCTTCTATCAACACAAAATGTCTCTTTCTTTCAAATGCTGTTCGTAAAACTGTCTAAATCTGGGTTAGTGACGTGAGACAAAGTAATAATAAACGTCATTTTCCCAGCCTTTTTTTTAGTTGTAAATGTGGATAAAATGAAAGTTTTATTTACAATGGAAAAATATGGCCACACTTAGTTGAGCTGTTTAAGGGATATTTGAAATCCACTGGAGTTCTTTTTATGTAAGACCAAATTTAAGCCACTAGGTGTCACTTTTTTTCTGGTAAATTTTGTGTATAAAGCAAACAACTTTTGAGAGTAAGCTCAGCCTCAATATATGTAGCATGCCTTATTAAACCAGCTACTGAAGCTGATCAACAGTTACCAAATGAGCCCTGCAAATTTCTTATCACAAACAGACAAATGATACCCTGTGGAAAAAGTAGGATAGTAAATGACATGAAGTCTTGTACAGCAGCACTGAGGGCAGAAAGCAAGCAACACTCTCCTCTCACCTGGACAGCTCCAGTCATGGGTCTGCCCATTGATGAAGCCATGGGGATTCGGGACTGAGTGAGGCAACACACACATAAAGAAATGTTAGCGCCCAACATGCTGACAGCAGACAGATAAATGATCTCATTTAATTAAAAAGTTCTGTGTTTGCACAGTGGGACCTAGAACATGTATGGAACTGTAAATTTAGAGTAACCCTTTACTCTCAGCTCTTTTCATGCACAGATTAAAAAAATAGAAGTTAAAAAACATTTGCTGAGCATTACGTATTATTACTACATGGTACTTACACCAAAAGATGAAACTAAAGGTCGACCTCCGATGGCGGTGCCTGGAAACTTCGCAGTCATCTAAATGGTTAAATACAACAATTTCTAAGATTATTAATGGATACACTATTAATTTAAATATTTGCATTGATACCCCCAAACTATTTGAATACTAAGTACTATATAAACAATTGTAATAGGATGCTAAAATAACCTTTTATTGTCATTGCATCGTCTAAAACTAGAACTTACACTAGAAAAATACAAACTACAATTTAACATTTACTCAGTGATGAAAAAAATAACAACAAACTCTTCCCCTCCCTGTTGCACAATTCTTGGCGCCTTGCTGTTAACCTGTAAGTCCTCCGTATTGAACATCACTTAAAGACCAGTTATTCATACTTCTTGCAGGTTCAGATTAGTTTCATTCAACCAAGAAGCTTGCTTGAGAGGAGACGAGAACTGTATGTCTCAAAAGACAATAAAAAATGTAAAAGGTGTATACATTTTTTGGGGGAAATTGTTTAGTTACATTTTCAACGTAATTGTCCATTAAAACATATTCACAGCCTCATTCAAAATCTGTGGAAAAGTGTTTTACAGCGAGCTAACCCTTCTTACAATTGCCGAGAAGCTTTTGGGCATGTTTTCACTGGGATTTTCGATTATTTATTTTTAGCGATGAGAGATTTACTATATTCTTCACTTATATTATTTCACACAAGACTGGAACTTACAGAGGGCTCTTTAACCCATTAAGTTTCAATTCCCATTTCTGTGGGATTATTTTACTGTAGAGAAACTACAGCAAAATAAATAGGTAAAATAAGTAAGCTAAATTTTAATATAAGATAAGAATACTTTATTGGTGCCCTAAAGAGGGGAATTTTTTTTTGTCCCAGCATAGTACACAATATAAATTTAAATAAATATTATTTAATATTAATGATTTAAATTAACTAAGTTAGTTTCATTAACTGACTTATTTTCAGTTACAAATTAAACTTTATGATTAATTACATGACTATTGTACATTTTGGCATAACTGCGCGAGCTGCAGTCTGTTCTCACCGGAGGTCTCCTTCCATGACTGGTCCTAACTGCCTGCTGGAAGCCCACATCGTTCTCCAATTCCTTAAAAAAGCCACAATATGTGTGATTATATATTATCAGTTATCAATTAACAATGTTTACACCATGTAGTTTTACAGCTACATGTGTAGCACAATGTAGTAGCTTCATCACCGACGGCTGAAAATGTCGTCAACGCAGCTTAGAGTTGGGGTTTTACTCACCTCGGAGTCAAATGTGGGGTTATAGTCGTTGTAACCCGAATAAAGGTCATCCTCCTCTACGGCTAGGTGGACATTTTCCATCTCTGTTTCGCAGGGAAACTCCGAGGTGAACAGAAAACGAGCAATTTATCTGTGGACAGTAACAGCATAAAGATTTTTTGTTGATGTTTTAGACTCCAGTCCCACAATTCAAAGCGGCATGGGCGGGGTCAAAGTCTTTTTCGAAGTTTTGATTGGATACTTAGACGTCAATCACTATGTTGACTTGATATGATTGGATAAAGATGAAGCAATTCGCTGGTTGCTAGGATACGTTGGGAAGCTACGACCTCACTCTGTTTTATTTAGCGTTCAATTGTGTATTTATTGATTTATATTAAGCCATAAAACGATAATATAATAAAATATCAAGTTAGTTATTTGATAATGACGTTTTACCCAAAAATATTACATCTTTTTAATATTGAATACTTTGCCGTAGTATGTTTGTCCATATGGGCTACCGTACACCTCAGACAGCGTGACTCCAGAGGGGCGGTGCAAGATTTTATGTAGTAACACAGTTACTTCGGTTCTGTTTTTGTACCACCATAATATCAAATAATGAGCACTTCTGAGTTGAAAACCATCACTGTGATCGGCAGGTGAGCAAACAGCAGAAACATCACAACAGCTCTAAAGTTCTGGTTCAGTTTGGATGTTATTCAGGTTGTGTGTCTGTATCTTCAGTTTATTGCTTTTTCACATAGTTTTAAATGCTTGCGTGTATCTTTTGCATGCCACTTTAAAAAAAATATTCTGCGTCTCTTTGCAGCTAGAGTTGTTCGTGTTGTTATTTCAAACACGATTGCAGCAGTACTATAATCAATTTGCCGCCATGCTGACTATATGTCTGTATTCTGTGACCCCTTTAAGGATAGGCTTACATTTTAACCCATTTCTTGTACCCTGATCAGTATTTCTGTGCAGTCAGCTGAACGTGGTGGTCTTTTGAAGTGACCTTTCTCTTGACCTGTTACGTGTTTAGCTGAAGAGTCAGCAGTTACTCTACGCAAGAGGAAGCTTATAAAAGTTCACAGTTTGCATATAAATATATTTAAATATATGGAGCGCTAAGATAGCCTTTTGTAAAATAAATAAATAAATAAATAAATAAATGATCACTTTTTGGTTCAAGTTCAGCATTTAGTCTTCTTCAGTTCATGTATCAATTTTGGTGACTCAGATGTGCCTGAAATAAAGTTCAGCTAGAAATTTTTTTTTTTTTTTTTTTTTTTTTTTTTTTTTTTACTGAGGCAGTACTTGTTTTTATATTTTTTTTTTTTGGAAGAACTGGTCTAGGGCACTCAGATGAATTATTATACAGTTAGAGATTCTCAGAAGATCAGAAATTAGCAATCAGCAATTATTAAGTTAGACCAGGGGTCCCCAAACTTTTTCCTGCGAGGGCCACATAGCTGTTCCTTCCTCTGGTCGGGGGCCGGTCTTAGTTTTTGGAGAAAGAAACCTTAGAAAATTCTGGTCGATGGGGAGGGGGGGAGGTTGCGACGACACATTCGCGCTTTTAAATAGATTTTTACCCAGAATGCAAATGGAAAAAACCGTGAGTGAAACGGTGACTGGGACTGACTAGTATATATTCCATTGAGGGAAAGTTAGTTTCACATCTGCTCAAGCCCCCTGGTGGTTGAAGAAAAATCCACATATAAACCAGAAAATACAATATATGAAAAAAAACACTGAATGCTCTCTGGTATGAGGAGGCGGGCCGGATCCGGCATTGTTCAGGGGGCCGGACCAAATGACGTGGCGGGCCGGATCCGGCCCGCGGGCCGTAGTTTGGGGACCCCTGAGTTAGACATAAGAAGGTAAACAGAAGCTTACTATATGTTCAAGCAGTTAGTCTCAAGAATAAACAGTACTCACTATTCTTTAACTTCGCTGATACATCAATTTAAAGAAATGTAATCAAATGCAAGATTTTATAGCATAAAATTTCAATTCTTCTTTCCCTCACACTTCTTCTCTTCCTCCGCGTGTTTAGCGGTCTGATTGGCCGCTCCTGGGCCATGGTGTTCATCAGTGGAGGCTACCAGGTAAAGATCTACGACAACCAACCAGGGCAGGCTGCAAAGGCTATCACGGAGATCAGGTGACTTACAAATGTGCATAGAATATGTTCGTCTTGTGAGGCTCTTTAAATCTTTGCTGCTAAAAGCCAACATTACATACAACGTAACAAAAGAGAGTAAGAAGAGATCTTAAATACTAGCAGTTACTATATGCAAAATGTGAATTCTCTCTGTAGATTTCCTTTTTTCACATTAGATTATCCATTAAATAAACTATATTTTATATCCTTGTCGTTAGGGTGGAGAGCATTGAGAAATAGCTTAAATTTTTTAACAATTTCTCCAGGAAGTTCAACAGAAATGCTGCCTAGAGAGTTTGTTCTCATCGTCTCCGAAGCCCGTCTGGTTGTGTTGGAGGTTTTTGACATATTTCTTCGTGGGTTCAGGAAGCAGACGGAGGAGCTGGAAGAGGCCCACATGCTGAGGGGGGATCTCAGCGCCGCGCAGCAACTCGCCCTGCTCTCCTGCTACGAAGACTTGGCCCCAGCACTGGAGGGAGCCTTTTTCGTCCAGGTAACTCAAACAGACGAGTCTGAGTCCATTTCCTCAAAACCGAGGAGGAAATGCTGCGCCGATTTCAAACTGAATGTGATTGGACAGCGACAATATCTATTGTTTCAAGAAATTAGTGCCATCTTAACTTTACAGAAATAAACTGAGAACATTGAGCTCAGTGTAAGACATCCTGGCTCTTTAATTGCCTTGATTATACTGAAGGGGGCAGAATAGCACATTGTTTTCCTGCTCTTTATTCAATCAACTCAATACCCATTTAAAATTTAAAATGACTTGTGTGTATATATATATA
>NW_015114553.1:97297-107675 GCF_001443285.1 Poecilia latipinna
ATATATATATATATATATATATATATATATATATATATATGTATATATATGTATATATATATATATATATACATATATATGTATATATATATATATATACATATATATGTATATATATATATATATATATATATATATATATATATATATATATATACACACACACACACACACACACACACACACACACACACACACACACACACATTTGGTTTCTGAACTCTACTCATCCTAAAACCAAAGCAAAGAGTATTTGTTGAATAATTTTTTTTCTTGTTTTTGTTCTGTTGCTAATTAAAGGAGCAGTTCACTGGAAATGAGCAGAAAAACCTCAATGTTCAAAACAGCAACATAAAAACAAGAAGTGTCTGACAGCGATTTAAAGGCTACAAACTCATTCGGATGAGCTCATCTTCTCTCTGTGGAGTAAAACAGCTTTCAGTTTGACTTCAGAGAAATCTGACAACAACAAAAAAATATGCCCGGTTTAACTTTGAACTGCGTCAGGGTTTTATTTTCTGTTACAGATTTTTTTTGTCGTAAACAAGAAAAAGAGGACGGTTGGAGGCTCTTGGTGACATCACATCCTGCCCTGGTTACGGCTCCTGTTTGTCTCTATTTATTAAAACCAGAACTGAGATGCAATGATTGTAAAACTCTTACATGTCAGACGAGCTAAAACACACAAAGTATTGAGTTCAAATGCAAAAAATAAATAAATAAAAATGAAAAAATGTGGAATTTGCTCTCTCAAATTTTCTGCTCAATGTTTGTCAAAAAAGAAAATGGATGGGGGGAAAATATTTGTTTTTCAGTTTTATTCCCCAATCACATGATGTCAGATAATAGACAGACAGATAAAAGGCACAAATATCTAAAGCGATGTTCAATCAATCAGAACACGAGAAAGAGTTTCATTTGTCAGATTAAATGTAGCTTTTGAAAATAACTTTTAAGCAGGTACTAAATATACTTTTCATTAAGTTCACACTTCTATTTTTAAAATAGATTTTTTTTTATTGATATAATGGAACATCCTAATTTTAAATGTCAGGTTTTTCATGAGTTCTGAGCGGAAAATCATCAGTTAACAAAAATAAAACTTTCAAACATCTGTGTGTGTACAGGTAATGAACTCAAATAATGAATATAATTGCATTTGTAGGTGGATGATGCTGTGAGTTATTTGTTTTGAAGGATTTATTGAATAGGAGAAGAAAAGTCTGATGTTTGACCAAATGATTCCTGCATTTTAAAGCAAAGACAAAATGCAGGGAGTTTTTTGTTGTTGTTTTTTTACGCTGCTCTTTAACACACAGGAGGTTTTTAATTCACACTTTGACCTCCTGATGATGAAAGTCCCTAATCTCCTTTTGTTACCCCCGCCACTCTTAGGAACCCAAACTACAATCAGCACTAAAACCCTTTTAAAATGTTGTACCAGTCACCTGGAATCGGATAGAAAGCTGACCTTTTTTAAACAAAGAACCAAAGGAGGCCCAGAAGACAATGATGCTGTTCTTCCCAGCAGATATGATCAGAGGAAGGGAAAAAAAATCAGCGCTCACATCACTGAAGCGGCCTTCCAAGAAATAACGTAGACAAGGAAATACGACGCAAAACAATGTTTTTCTTTTTTGGTATCGTTTCCACCTTCTGTATTCTTACCACATGAAGCTACCCGACGGTTCGCTTCCCTGTCAATCACATATTTTAGTCGAGAGGAGGAAGCATGAGTGACAAACACAAATACACTAAAACATTCCTGCTTGTAGCACGCTTCTATAGGACACCGGTCACATAAAGAAGGGTGATTCGTATCACTCAACTGCACACATATTTTCAAATGTATTGATATTTATGTATACGTTCATTGGAAAAAAATAAAACAGTGGAGTTAATAGTAAATCTAAAAATTCTGACAATATGGACAGTTTACTGAAATCTAAATTTTATTATGATAAAAAATGTATCAAAATAAATGTGATAAATTAACACTTGTAAGTGGAGCATGACTTTAAATCCTCATATCCATAACAAATTGATTTATGTACTCAAAACATCTCCTTTTATATTTTGTATTACCATTACTATCAGTTTCATTGATTCCCTTTAAAGTTACACAACTTTCTTGTGTGACTTTCTTGTGTAACTATGACACAGATTTATAGTTGTGTGTCACATAAAACCTGAATGCTGACTCTGAGTGAACCTGAAAACAAGAGTTTAATTAGAATCGTTTAATAACTTACAGGACATTTAATGCACAGGTTTCATGATGCTCATCCATTTCTAAATATTATTCTCTTGTGATTTGTCTGTCTACATCCATATTTGGGGCTAAATAAATATAGAGATTGAAAAAAATTTTGAAAAATCTCAATTTTAATGTGAGCACTTTTATTTAGTGAGGAAATAATTCCACATTAGGATTTATTTATTATGATTTTTTCTACAAAATCACAGGTGCCATTCTTAACACCAAGTACAATTAATCAAACATTTTTCTCATTTATAACTTGACTTTTTAGGTTAATCAATGTGTCTGTGACCTTTTAACTAGTAATCCATGATTTTCTTTTTAAATGGAGTGTAAATATGATCTGACACGGAGCCCTGTTTGCTTTACCCACCGGCTCTTGACTCAATGATCCGTATTTATTTTTATTGCACATTAAGCACAGCGACGTGTAAAATCTCACCTGTAGAAACGGCAGCAAAGAGGAGTGTTTGGATCACAGCTGAAATGTGGAGTTTGCTAAACTCTTCTGAGTCTTTATACAGAACTGTGAACTCTGGGACTAAGATTAACGATCCACATGGATTTAGCGTGAAGGAGAATGAAAAAGTAGAAAATCAGTTTAGTTTTCTTTGTATTAAACCAGTCAAATAACTTCAAAACCGTTTCCACATGATGTGAGAGTTAACCCTTTATCCCCAATATTTGCCCTCCGTTGTGTTTCACTGTAGATATTTTGTTCTTTCACGTTAAAATCCAAAAATACTTAATTGTTATTGTTTCCTTTTAACAGATTTGGCTGTTTTTTCAGTTAAATTATGAAGCATAAATGTCAAACATGTGAGGAAAAAGAGAGAAACTGTTGATAATGATCTTGTTTTTGTCTTTTAAAGATATATTAAGGGCATGGCTTAGTTGTTCTGTGATGACAAACACAACAGATATTGTATTTTATTTTATTATATTGTATTTTTCTTGTCTTATTTGTTAAGCGTGGGACGTTTTGCGTCCGAGACAAATTTTTCTCGGGGTGACAGTGAATATGCTTTTGTATCATAATCTTAGTGTGTGTAAGCAGTGTTACGTGGACTAATTTATTATTTTTGAGTCTTTTGTATCAACAGTCACAAAGGTTATTCCTTTGTTTCCTTTTTCAGTTTGTTTTTTTTTAAACGAATCTGTGAAAAGGCATCAACTGTAAGAACAGAGGATGTTAGTTTAAGGTGCTGCAGTAAATGATTCGTCCAGTCACGAATCTGCGTGTGTGTTCCTGCGTTCCAGGAGTGCGTCTTCGAGCAGCTGGAAGTCAAGCAGAGCGTCTTTCAGGAAGTGGAACGTTTCGTGGGTAAAGCGGTGATCCTGAGCAGCTCCACTTCCTGCCTGGTGCCCAGCAGCGTCTTCGCCAAAGTGCAGGAGAGAAGCCGCTGCCTCGTGTCCCATCCGGTCGGTGCCAACACAGAACCGCAGCAAAAGTCCGACTGAATTTGTGATGACGTGTGTTAGGGCCAATGTGGATAGAAAAGTGAAAAAGAAGGAGTACATTTCTGCCAAAAAACTGACATTCTCTAGAGAAGAAGCAAGAAATGAATGAGTTTGAAAAGCCTAAAAATTGCTAGAAAAAACTCAGAAATTTCTTTAGGTTAATCTCTGAAATTTTCTAGAAAAACATGGAAATTTCTGAGTTTGAAAAGTCAAAACTTTTTGACTTTTGCGTCCGAGACTAAATTTCCTCGGGGTGACAGTGATGTACCCTGAGTTTGAAAAGTCGAAACCTTTTGACTTTTCAAACTCAGAAATGTCAATGCTTTTTCTAGAAAACTTCTGAGATTAACTTGAAAATTTGTGAGTTTTCTCTCGCAAATTCACAACTTTTCAAACCCAGAAATCTTGTATTTTTGCTTCCAAAACATTTCTGAGATTAATCTCAAAACATCTGCGTTTTTTTTCCCTATCTACAAAAAAACACTGTATTTCCATCTCCGACCACAAACACAAAGCGACACAAATCAACCGTCTTCCAGAAAAGCATAAAAATTGACGAGTTTTAGATGTTGCAGTATCTTTCCACAATAGATTTTGTGACCATATATTCTGATAAAAGGATTATGCTGCGTCATGTTGTGGCCTGGCATGCCATGTATTAGTGACCTAATCAGCTTTCCTCGTTCGTGTCTCTCTCCCTCCAGGTAAACCCACCCTACTACGTGAAACTGGTCGAGCTGGTGCCTCACCCTGAGACCGTGGCAGCCGTTATGGACGCCGCCCATTCTCTGATGACCAAGGTGCAGATTACAGATTAAACTTCCCGTGGAGCATTGAAGTTAGAACATGTCGGGGTGATGAAATGACTGGCTGGTATAATGGGGCTGTGACATCAAACCAGCGCTGCAGGTTGGATTGATGGTTCTGAGTCGTTTTCTACATGACAGCTGAAAATGCCTGTTTAAGCTGCTGATCCATAACCAATAAATCACTGATTCAAAGAAGGATTTTGTAGGACTTAAAATTCAAACTTCATAACGTTTAATCCCTGGAAACAACTGGGAGATTGTTCCCAGAAGCCAGAGCTTTCCTGTGAATCTTAACTTAATTTTTTTTACCTGTTGTCTAGTCCACTCCTAAATCTGTCTTTATTGGGTTTGTAGTGCTTAGCTTGTAGTTTTATGATTATTTTTTATAATTTTCAGGGTTTGCTACTTGTCTTTTATGTATTTATAAGAATTTCTACACCAGTTTGTCCACACTGCTATTGCTGATCTGGTACTGAAGTGTCTTGAACTTTATGTGTCATTGATATTTCATGGCCAGGCCTTGAGGTTTGCAGGATGTACTCTGAAGAAGGAATTCATGAATTTTTTCATTTTTTTCCTGAGAACATAAAACCACTAAACAGGGGTGGACACTTATCGTATCTTATCATGACAAATTTCTTGTCATGATAAGAAGTTTGGTTTTTCTTTGTCACCATAAATTCCAATCAATTATATTTAAAACATCCACAACCTGTCCATTTTGCCAAGAGATTGTTGGTTTCACTATTTTCTCCACTGTTTGGTCAATGAAAGTATCAGTAAATTTGAACATATGTGCAGTTTAGTGATACAAATCACACTCTTGTCCTAAAGAAGCGTGTTACAAATAGGGATCTTCTTAAAGATCATTATCTGGGTTTGTGGAGTCGTGACTGCTGTGTCATGCAGTCAGAGCCAAACAGTTACCTGAAAAAGATTTAATAAATAGTGTCATCATTTTTATCATTATCAGAATAATACCTCAAAACATCGTGATCATTTTTAAGTCCATATCCTTATTGGTGTATTAAACCATTAAATGAACTCTGTGGACAAATATTACCTGTTGCCTAATCTGTGAAAGTATTGACCATCCATCCATATTTCTCTTTCATTAACCGTGGATACCTTCACTTCTAATTATGACAATAGTGAAATAGACCTTATGCATATGCTGGAAAAATTAATGTAGGGATATGCAATGTCTTTGTCACTTCTTGTAGGTAAATCTGAAGGAAAATGCAAAATCCCTGACAAACAGTTTAACCGTCCGAGGTTATAGGAAGCTTTAAATTTCAGGTTTTGGTTCTGTGGCTCTCCTGCCTGACTTCCGGTTTGTTTTGGTTCAGGTCGGCCAGGCGCCCGTCCTGCTGAGGAAGGAGATAGACGGCTTTGCCGTCAACAGAGTTCAGGCTGCAATTATTGCTGAGTCATGGAGGCTGGTCCAGGTAAGTAAGTGTCGGGGTGAGGCTTTCTATTGTTGTTATTTTAGAACAACTTGTTATTTCAAGTCAAGACATTTTCTTCACAAAAATGTCTTAACCTGCGTGACCAATGTATTAACCAATGTGGTGGTTTTTTGTCATTTGAACCCAAGCTTTAACTTCTTGGCTGTTTTCTTGAGATATTGCTCCGATATTTCTTTCTCGATGATGAACTTACTTTGTGAGCTGCAACAGTCTAATGGACCGCAGAAGGGCTTCGGTCAGAAAGCGCTCTGGATGTCAGTCGATTTTAAACTGTAGTTCTACAGCGATGCATTCTGGGTACGGAAGAAAGTAAACATAAATAGGTTTCGCCCCCTTCAAAATAAGAGCATGAATATAAACGTCTACTTGGAAAAATTGCAAACAAAACGTCAACACAGACATCTACGTTTGTTCAACTGAAAGTTTATAAAACAGCCACGCAAACTGCAGCTTTAGGAAAAGTGAAGTGTGCCACCGGTAAATGTCTTCAAAGTTAGCAGATGTGCTAAAGTGGTTTCCTGCGCTAAGCAAAAAAAATTAGCGCTGCCATAAGCAGATTAGCAGAAATGTGCCGCTGCGTTAATGTCGTTTCTCCTAAAGAGTGGCTAGATATGAAATAATCTTGAGAGGCAGCAGTCAGTGCTGCTGCTGCTTTGGATTCCAAACTATTTATTGTTGAACTTTGAACCTTTTGAACTGAGACTTGTTTCGCTACTACATTTCTTTTGTTGTTTTTTACGATTGAGCGCTTGGGAGGTTTTGCTTGCTGAGCTTCGTGAGGTTTATCCATGCAGCTTCTTTAAGTGGCAGCAAAG
Source organism: Poecilia latipinna (assembly GCF_001443285.1). NCBI lineage: Eukaryota > Metazoa > Chordata > Actinopteri > Cyprinodontiformes > Poeciliidae > Poecilia > Poecilia latipinna. The sequence goes on from NW_015114553.1 coordinate 104,112, forward strand.
TTCCTCCTCTCCTCACAGCTGTGAGATTTTGAGGAGTCACTGAATGAATGAGTGGCTCATCATCCCACTGATGAGACGCGGAGGTATGCAGTCTGGTGAGTACGCAATGTGTTAGTCACCGTTACCCAACGAACAGGTGCTGGGAGTCAATTTTTTTATTCTAGGAATTAACGCACAGATAATTACTTCAAGGAAATTCAACTGCAGTTACAGCTGAGCGTCTCGCTCCTTATCTGTGCATTCGTCACACGAGATTTCACGCTCATGACATTCGTCATCGCTTTATTTTCAGGTTTATGTCGGGTAGGGTGACCTCCGAGGCCCCAGCGGGCCAAAATGCCAAATGCCACTTTGTCTATAACAAAGTGGCATTTGTCTACGACAAAGGCGTTTTGCACAACTTTTGTCACTTTTTACTTTTGCCACTTCAAAAATTTCATTTTGAAGACGCTCCAGCTGTGTGAGTGGAGGCTGGAACTAGTCCTACTCGTCCCTCCAGTCACTAGATGAGGCGCACCCCGGACAGGCTGTCGACACTCAAAATGTTAGTGGCCTTTTTACGTTTTGTAAGTGACATGCATCCACACAAGGCGTAGCTGCGTGACATCGGTATGTATGAAACGTCTCAGAAACACCATGCATCATGTAGAACTGAAGTTATTGTTCTGCTTAACAAAATATAAAAACAAACCAATGAGTATTCAACTTTTTTTTACTGTACAACAAATAAAGTAATTGAGGCTCGTAGCAGATTCATTGTGTTGTCGGCTCAGTCAAACAGGTTCTCATTGTAAATCAGCTCAAATGAGGGGAAACTGTGTCCTTCTCAACGATTGCCAACCTGTGTTGGAAGCACAGTAAGCGTCTAATTGAGCTGATTTGCATACATATGCCTCATTAATGCAAGCAGGAGGCACAACTTAGCTGTTTTTGTCACGTCCACTGCTGCCGGACGCAGCGGCATGTGAGAGACATTCGCTGCAGACCGCTTCAGCAAGATTTTCCAGGTAGAAGACAAGAAGGCAGAAAAATAAGGCAAGCCTCCGTCAGGCCTGAGCAAACATTACTCAAGGTCACAAAAGGAGTAGACAAAGGTCTGGGTCAGAGGAAACACAGGAGGGCTGAAGATGTTTACTCACCATTGTATTTGTGACTTACTGCTGACAGAAGTTTAAAAGTCAGGATTGCTACATCATTCATATCTGAATCGCTCTATATGTGTTTTCCAGGCATATAGTGCATTTTTATCACGATCAAGTAACAATGTCGCCTTAAGTTGTTATAAAAATGCTGCATATATCAAATATGACTTTAAAAAATGTCACTTTGTAATTTAACACCTTGAAATAGGGCCTCTGTCTCTTTAAGAAGCTCCTGCTCTTTCTGAAGCTTCAGAAGCTCTGAAGTTTAGAAACTTCAGCTCTGAGGAGGAGCTGTGCCTCAAAGGCGGGGCTAGGTCCAACCAGGCGTTTTGCACAGCTGAATGGTTGCCATGGAGATTAAAGGATTTCTCAAACATGCCTGAAAGAATCAAATCAACACTCTAGATATGATTTTGATGAGGGAATAACATTATAACATGACGTAAAGTTTAAAAAAGTAGATTTTACAGAATAGTGGCCCATTAAGATACTTAACAAAGTTGAAAATCACTTATTTTTAATTCTAAAATTTAGAAAATTTGTTTTATTGAATTTGCTTATTTCATCTTCCACTTACTAAAATGATCAGAAAAGCAACGTAAAATTCATAGCTGGTTTAATTGGTGTCGACCTTCATGCGATTTGGTTTGTTTTCATTATCAAGTGTCTTACTGAGTGTAAGACGCAGAAATTTATGGTAAGTGTCTCATAATATAAGTTCATATAGAAAAAAAACGGCTGTTGAGAGCGGATATGGTTGCAATTTACAGATTGTGCCAAAAGAGGTCACAACACTTTATTAGTGGTCAACTAACTTTTATAATGCCATAAAATAGGAATATGATGCTAAAATCGGTTTCATAATCTAAAATATTGAAGTGTGACAAAAAAGCAAAAACAGAAGAAGTTCTGTATGTATAAGTGTGTATATTTATACAGTGCATATATTCTATACCAGTTATTTGCAACTGGTATATTTTTTTATATACCAGTTACAAATAACTGGTATATAAAAAAAAATGGTCAAATATAAAACTTATTTGACCTCTGCTGTCTATTAGAAACTTTATCAAAAATATGCTTCAAAATAGAAATATTTAGCCTTCTTTTAGCTTCACGGAGTTCCAAGATGTTTTCTCAATGCAGTTTTAAATGCAGCTCTGTAGTTTCGCTAAACACTCCATCACCAGTCGCTGCAGTCAGAAAAAATTTGTTTCACAGAGCAGCTGTTGCTCAGTAGGCTTCATCAGCCTGTTTCACACAAAAAACCTGGAAAAAAATAAGGAAGAAGGAAAAGTAGAAAGGCGGCGGACAAAAATAATAGCAAAAGCACACATTGTATCTTTCTGCTGATGCGCCCTACTTAAACCCTCATCAGAAATAGAATGAGCTGTAAAAACAAAAGCTGCTGGGTTTGCGAAACAAAACAAAAAACTCAAACAGGATGCAAAGTTCTGCGTCGATTATCAGGAACGCCGTTCTGGTTGCAATCTTATATGTTCCTCCTTACGTAACACAACTCTCCCTCGCTCCTCGAAGTACACACAAACCCATAAAAAAAAATAAAAAAAACCGGGGCCTTGAGTCGAGGCCAGCGGTGGAAAGCAGAGCGGCTGAGAAAGCGCCTCGTTACCCCCAGTGATTACTGGAGAGAAAAGACCCCATTTCTCTCAGATAACAGCGCCGTTGTTGGACGCAGGGGCCAAACAAAGGCGACCCTGTCCCGTTCCTCCACCTCTCTGTATCTGTTTCCACTGTGGTCAGCCAACAGGCATCTCAAACCCAGAGATACCTGAACCACTCCCTCCGTCTGGCCCTCTTTCCATCCCTCCATCCTCAGCTGTCTCCTCCCTGCACAGAAGCTGCTGGGCTGGAGAAACTCTATATAGTGAGAGTGTTTAAAGACGAGATCAGGAACAATTTGGCACTGAGAAGACATTAGAGATAGAAAGTTGCAGCTTTGTTGGGCTGCTCTAAATAACATGTTCTTGCCTCTTCAGAGTTTAATCTGACACCCTGCTTTGTTCGTGGCGTCGTCGCCATCCAGCTCTGCAACGCGTTGGCTTGTTCTGCACTACAGAAACTTCTCCACTTTTTGTTACGTTTTGCAACAACAAACGTCAATGTATTTATTTATTTATTTATTTTTATTATTTATTTATTTATTTTGGTATGTGATAGAGAAACATAACATTGTGTATAATTGGAAAGGGATGCAACAGTAATGAAGAATAATAAAAATCTGAAATGTGTGGCATTCACTTGTTTTCAGTTGACTTTACTCTAATGCTATAAAGTAAAATCAAGTTCAACAAATTACCACAAGACACCATATTTGTAAAGTATGAAGTCCAGGGAACCAGAGTTTGGTTATGAAGTGATTTCCTAGCCTTTAGTATCTAATAAATCTCTGGTCAACCAT
>NW_015114553.1:110924-124525 GCF_001443285.1 Poecilia latipinna
ATCTATAAGAATGTCACAACTGCAAACTTACCAAAACCATTTAAGATGACACTTACTCAGAACAGCAGCGTAGAGACACGTGGTAACTTTGAAGGAGCTGTAGAGCTACATACTTCAGGTGGAGGAATCTGTTGGCCGGGTAACTGTTAGCTACGTACTCCACAAATCTGGTCTTGGCAAGAACATAGTCATAATTAGCCCCAGTAAAAACCAGGGCCTTGGGGTACTGTGGTGGCACAGAGGCAAAGCACAACCCACATAAGGAGACCTGATGACCTTTGGTGCATGTCTTCCCCCCTCTCTCATTACCCTCTTTCCTAAAAAAAAGGCCACTACAGCCAACAAAACCTTGTTCTTCGATTAGGTTAATCCAGAGCGTCTGGACCCTCTGCTATTGACAAACGATTGTTTCCTGGAGACATAAACTCTGTTGAAGTTTTCAATGATTGGATCTGATTTTACACATTTGCTAACATTTGGCTGTGATGTATATAATAAGCCAGTTTGATCCTATGAAGCTTACCGGAAATTGCGTGCGCTCTAAACAACCACTGCAAAGAGAGAAGCTCTGACTTTAATTGCTCATCATTTTGGAAGTGTGGCCAACACTGACTGGACATCTTTGTTCACTTCCTATGCTACCATTGCTAAAACTACAACCATAGGTAGGCTTCAATTCAAAAATAGTAAAGAAAATCAATGTCATTGTTCATAACTCATCTTTCTCCTCCTGTCAGGATGAACTGCATCCAGAGAAATTGAGCTCAATGAGACAAATCCAAGTCAGAGCACTGAAGGGAGATGAGAATCGAGTTGAATGTCAAAACAAAACAAACAAAACGTCATTGTTGAGGAATAGTCAGATGAGACCAAACTGGAACTTTTAGACCCTTATGCAAATCGTTATGTGTGGTGCAAAGCTGACAATGCAGATCCCCCTAAACACATCATTCCCTTGGTGAGATGATGTGGGGAAGGTTTTGCTCAACAGGGACCAGGAAAGCTGATCAGAGCAAATGGGAACACAGGAGGAACTAATGGGAACTCTATACCAGGCAATGCAAACAGCCAGAGCTACAATGGAGTGATTTAGATCAAAGGATATTCATGAGTTAGGATGAGAATCTCTTGAAAGACTTCAACATTACTGTTCACAGATTCTCTCCTTAATCTGACTCGGACTGAGTTTTTTTAACAAATAGGAAATTCTCTTCTAGTCAAAGAACACTACTTTGTGTTGGTCTACGACATAAAAACCCTAAAGACCCACAAATAGTTTTGGTAGGAAGTGTATCCGCTGTATAAATGTATTTTTAAAGCCAAATAGTTTTATGTAGATGACATGTTCATTTTATGTCTTCCTCTGACAGGATGGTGTGATATCAGTGAAGGATATCGACCTGGTGATGTCAGAGGGACTGGGAATGCGCTACGCCTTTATAGGTCCCATGGAAACGATGCACCTGAACGCACCTGAAGGTAATGTTTCCTCCTTTAGGTTTACATTGGCTGTGTGATCAAGCCAGTGATGCGTTTTGAAGTTTGAATTCCACGTTTCACTCATCTATAAACAGGTAGAGGTCAAGGCTACTTGCTGGGAATTCACGTAATTCATGTAGGTGACGCGGCTCACATGTATGTACCGCACCATGTGAGACGGTGCAGTGTGTGTGTGTGTTGCACTGTGATCGAAACCTCACAGTGATGGAGAATATCAAAGGGGAGTGTGAAACCCAGAGAGTATCCTTGGCTGACTCCACACACACAGAGATAAAGTACAGTCTGGCCGAACAAAGCTGCCTTTTGATGGGTAGCTGAATGCCCTCCCTCACACCAGTAATCTAAAACTCACACAGCTCTCACTGCGGCCTTCAAACCAGGTGCCAACTCTACATGTAGTTACAGTACGGGACGGATTTTAGTTCTCCTTCTCAGGAAGCAGTCGTACGTATCGTGTTCTCAAAAGATCGCTCGGACCTGCTCCAGGTCTGTCTTTCAAGTTCTTAGATCCATCCAATCAGATACCCCGGCACTCCGGCTCCCCGTCTCTCTGGGCCCTACCTGAGCGCTTTTGTAAACTATTAACTCACACAGCGGGACATTGTTCCTTAAAGGAGTAGCCCACTAAAAAGGCCCTGATAGTAGCCTTAAGGAAATACCCCAAGCTCCTTTGAAAGACGCGGGTAACTTTTCCATCAGAAGCATCTGCGTAAGATGAACAGGAAAAACTAGTGTTGGCAATAAACTATCCAAGCATAAAGAAGATAATAAGCCAAGGACAGAAAAGACGTTTGTTGTGATATGTTGAAAACATTGTAGCCGCTGTTAGCTCCCACCTGATTACAGACAACCACAGTCCTCGGAAAAAGCAACAAGGTTCGACATTTTTGTAATATGGGAAATTCAAAATTTAAGATGCAGATAAACAACTGAAATGTCACAAAGTATTAATTCGCCTTGCATCATTTTGCATCATATAAAACCACTTCAATGTATTCCATGTGGATTATATATCATTGACGAACACAAAGTTTCTGTAAACTGTAAAATATAAAGTTGTTGCAGAAATGGGCTGCACGTTCAGACAATTTACTGTAAAACCACAAAAACATGTGCAAGTGGATAAATTCAGACAGTAGCAGTGAAGTTTCCTGGTGAGGCGGACTCCCTTTCTCGTCACAGCGAGATGTTTAGTTGACTGTGGATGGCACTTATCGCGCCGCAGTGCTATGTGTCGGGAGGGTTCAGCATGAGGACATTATCAGACAGAGAAACGTGGTTCTCAGGCTGCACTGTCTTCACATCGTAGAAATAAATCCTCGACTGAACGGGAGCAGTAACTCAGAAGACGATCCGTGCCTGGATCAACTTTAAAATCCAGCGTGAGATTCTTTCAGTGCTTTTTTTTTTTTTTTGGTGACACACCCGGCCTAATTTAGTCTGAAGCGGTTTGGACACATTGCTTTTCTTTTTGCCTCCAGTTTTCCTTCAGGGTTTTTTTTGTTTTTCCCCTTCAAACATGTAGACCTCTCCAGCAGCATTCCTTATCAGAGGAATGTCAACAGACCACACCGCCCGCCTGCCCTCTGATGCTTTTTACCTCGTTATTGTCGCTTCTACAAAGCCTGCGTCGTGTTGAGGAGATCCTGAAGCTCCGAAGACATTTAGACAAGTGAGCCGAGTCTTTTTCACGACGTTGGCGTTAAATTTTAGATCAAAACCAGCTTGATAATCATAAACCACAGCTCAGGGTTATGGATTTTCACGTGTGGAAGCTGTCCAGATGGATTGAAGCATTTTATCAAATTTAGCTCATTTTCAGCGTACAACAGGTCTTATAGAGAAACAGATGCACAACTCACACCTATTAATATGTAACTGTTCGTTTGATCAGCATTTAAATCATTCATTAGTCAAATGGTGTCCTGACCTCGTCATGACTTAGTCATTAAAGATTAATAAATGAGAGAATGACTCCATTAAATCTTTCTGAAAGTTAAAATAAGATGAATGGAGACTTAAGACGTATTAGTAAAGCATTTAACATTGAGCTTTCCACCTGATGGAGACCTTTTTTTTAGACTGTTTCTTTTTTCTGACATAAGTTATATTTGATTTACATTCAGTTTTCATAGATATTTAAAATTCCCTTTATAGAGCTGAATTTTCATCTCTTCTTGTGTTTTTTCTGGCAAACTCCAATTGGGGTTTCGTGTTACTTTCTTCCCATAGCGGCGGACTGTTTTGCATAAGATTATAGATCTGATTATCTGTAAATACATTCCAGGTGTCTAAACACGTGTTTTGACTGGATACGAGTACATATACATGGTCCTGAATATTTAATTTAAGATATCAGTTTCTGACTAGTAAGAATAATTCAACATATTTTCAATTACATTTTAACGAGTCAGGATATCTCACCGGATTGGTCATTTGACGGATCTCACATCCAACGTAATAATGACAAGTCAAAATGACATTTTTAGAATCACATGTAAGTCCTCTGGTTCTGCCGCTGAGCTGTCCAAACGGTTGTCTGCGGAAATAAAACTGTCAGAATGACGCCACAATGCAGAAAGAGCCTGTTGGGACGTTCGGAGAATGTGAACTTTGTGAACTTGAAGGTTGCTGCAAGAAATCGGTAAAGAATTTCCCATTTGTTCTCTTCTGACAAACAACAAAACTTTTTTCTTTGAAGAGCAAAAACCGCCACTGATCAAGGAGAATTTTCAAAAAATCTTTTTTAATTTGTTAAAGTTTTTAATTTTTCATTGAAATTTCAAAATGCTGCATAAATCTGGGACATTTCGACAAGACGTAACAATTTTTCAAGGTTTCCATAATGTCATTCTGACTAGCCAGAATCTTAATTCAGGATATATTAAATAGAAAAGCTGTCTGGACGTTTCAGACGTCTCTAATTCATTTGGAAATATATTAAAAGGATTTTGACCTGTCAAAATTATAATTACAGATATCTTAATTTATTTATATGTCCAGTCATAAAAGAAATGTCTGATATGTGGGATGTAAAAGTGGTTTGTCACTGTTGCCCTGCAGTGAGCCGGTGATGCCCTCCTGCCCCGGACACCATGCCTGTGTTAAGTCTAACAATATGATGAAAACCCCCCGCTCCCTCCGATCCGCTCCTCATTCCCGGCACTGTCCCCTCTTCCAGGTTTGGAGGACTACATGAGACGGTACGGGGAGGGAATAGCCAGGCTCCTGCGCTCCTTCGGGCCGGTCCCGGACTTCTTCGGAGAGCCGGCCAAGCGTGTCGTTAAGGTAACCTGGAGGAACCTTCGCTGGCGTTAGCTGAAGGTCAAGATAGGACACATTAAGCTCATTTACAGAAACCTGAGTGTAAAACTCAGCCACTATTTACTTATTGACCTTTTTGTAATCTGTAGTTGCTTCCTGTTAAAGCAGGTTGATGATGTTTTTGTCTCTGACTTGGTGAAAGCCAGTAGTTCCTGCTTGCACAGACATTCCCCTGGCAGTCACAGTTGTCTAACTTTTAAGGCTGAAAACAGCTGCAATGAAGCTGGAATAGTTTAAATTGATCTAATTAAGCAGGAAGGGGAAAAATCCTTCAGTCTGATTTGATGGTGATTGTAACAAACTATCTGTCCTGTGTGACATTGTATTTGTGTGAGAGTGGAAGCCAGCATGATTTCTGGAAAACCCTGGTTTTAACACTTTAACAGAATAACACACATTAACACACAGACACTACCTTTGACAACCTGGTTGATTGTCCACCGGTTGAGCCCTTTAGCTCCTCTGTTGTCGTTAAACCGGTACAGAAGAAACTCCAACATGTCCGGTCGAGGCCGAGTCACTCTGCCTGACACTCTTCATTTCTTTGCTCTCACTCGGTTCCCCTGCTGATGTCTCCAGGAGATGTGTGAGCTTATTCCCAGCGACCAGCAGCATCTGTCAGCCAGGAAGGAGAGGAGGGACCTGCTGCTCATGCACCTGGCTAAGCTAAAGAAGGACCACTGAGCTCAACGAGCGAAGGCCAGAGTTAAGACGGACTGCTGAAATCAGGAAGCGCCTTATTCCACTGTCAATCAATGCGACTGATAAGATGAAACTTCTGAAGATTTCTGTGAGATTTCTCTGTAAATAATTTCTTGGGGTTAATCGTAATTGTTCAGCATTCAAAATGCTGACATTATTTTTGTGAGCTTGCTTTAGTTTTCTCAAATCTGTAGATTTTTTTGTTAACCTGGCAGGTAAAAACAATCACACTTAATGTGAGGAAGAATCAAAAGACAAATTATGAGATGATGTTTTGATAAATAAAACTAAGGAACTATTCCAGAGTTGCCTCTTTTATTGTACTTTTTTATTTTATTTTAAGAAGACCGCTATTGTGCAGAGTTGATTTTTTTTTTTTTCTCAACAGAGTTTCTATCAACACAGAGCTGCGTGGGACAGCAGGAAATGAGTGGACCAGGAGTTTTGAGTGGATTTCCTGTTTTGAAATCATTTTATCTGCTTCCATGAGATCTTTAGTTTCACTGAGATTTCTAAGCAGAGTCCAAACGTCAGATGTTTGAATCATGGCTGAGAGTAAGGAGCAGAAATGACTGATCATGACGGCACTCTGATCACAGCAGGCCTGTCACTGTAACAAACTTTGCTGGACGATAAATTGTTCCAGAACTTATTGCGATAAATGATAATATTGTTGTTTTGAGACCATTGTCAAGTAATAATGGCATAATAATGCAAGAATATATTCTCAAAGATTAATGAACTTTAAATTCTAATGAACATTTAAACACTGGAACTGGAAGACATTTAAGATATTCAAAATAAATAAAGAAAACAACAGAAACAACAAATAAAATGAATTATGAAGTCTCTGTAAACAAAATGATCTTTCAAAAAAAGGGATAGTTGAGCTCAAAGCACCAGGTTGACGACTTTTATCATTCAGTTTTTGGTAAAAAGAGAGAGAAAAGAAAAGGCTATAAATCTAGCAAATGAAAATTATTGAGTTTCTTTTAATTTATCATGTGATTAAATGATTTATTATTTATTGTGACAAGCCAGGGATGTGTTTATCTGCATATTCGGTCTTTTAATACTCGTCCGAGTCATTTAAGATGCAAAACTCAGTCTGATAAGTGACTAAGTTTTTAGTCACTTATTAAATGTTAGAGTAAACATTTAGTTTACTCTAAATGTAAACTTACATTTAGAGAAGACCAGTAGAATAAGTTACATGAACCTGATCTAAACATTGTCTTAATCTTTTTTGTATCTGTTTTACATCGAGTCAATTTGTCACAACAGGGTTAACGTTGAAGAAAGTGGTTATATTATGCTACATATATAATTTGAAACAGTATTTTAATAACAAAAAACGAAAACTTACAAGGTAAATTGCAGGAAGAGCAGGAGAGAGAACAGGTGATGTAGCGGAAAGATTCAGTGAAAACCAGAGGGCTGACAGACTGAGGCGGTGGGGGTGGAAGATGACAAAGGAGGCAGGTGAACTAATCCGAGGAGATGTGGGGCAGCTGCGGTGGGCAGTAAGCACAGGAACTGAGGGAGAGAGACTAATTAAAACAAAGGAAGCTGGCCTAAGACGGAAAGAAACTACAAACAAAGGCGAAAACATTGACCTAAGGGAACTAAATTCAGATGCACAAAGAGCAAAACACAAAAATAAACTAAGTAACTAAACCCAAAGGAAGGAGCCAACACTGCAACATCGCTGGAACAAAAATAAACATGGAGAAACAACATGGCAACAAATATAAATAAGCCAGGACACATGAAAACAAATAACCCAAGCATCCAAGGGTCACAAGGAAAAGTAGTCAGACGTATCACCTTGTATTAACTAAAGCCATGTTGCGGTTAAATTAAAGCATGTTGCCATCAGTTTGGACAGAAGCTCCTATTGTATAGTCCATGTGTAAATTTTCAGTTGTTTAAAGGTTCAATTAGAAATTAAATGTCTTCATGGACGTTTGGGAAACCTGATGCCATTAGCAGTACCACAGGCAAAAATATTTAATATTAAATATTTCAAAAGTGTCTAAAAGGGTAAGGCGACCCCCAAATGGATACAGCTGGATTTAATTTAATTAGTCTACAAATATTTCAACCCAGTTAAATGATTAGGAAGTGGAGCTGTTCCTATCAGTCATGAATCTCTTGGAACCTCAGATGTTTCTGACCCCACCCTGAGCCTCGGCCTGGCCCGTCCCTCCCTCCGTCCCTCCCTCCCGGTCTACAAGAGGGAAAGGATGATGGAAAGCCTCCGCAGACACAGGTGCGCCTCACTCAGCGCTGCGCAAAGACGCGTCGGCGCTCGTCCGCAAACACTCTTCATTCTGCCGGGCCGCGCAGGACATTAGGACCAACTACTTCTCCTTGTTCATGGGAAAAACCTTCATCTTAATTTATAGGTCAAAAAGGGCAAAGTTACTTTACAGGAAGGTAAGTGTGGGGAACGCAGGTTGGATCTTTGTTTTTTCACACATTTTAAATTGTTTTGATCATTTTTAATCAACATTTTATTGATTGAGAAGGTATATTTGGTAGGATTCTGTTCTACAATACGAAATAGTATTACTTTGTATTGTAATGTTAACCGTGAAAGTTAATGTAGATCTCGTTAAATACGCAATTAGTGCTCAACTAATTTTGAGTGTAATATTGTTTTTTTAAACCATGTTTTAAACCTGTTATTCCTTCTGACTTAATACAGTTGTAGATTATCTTTTTTTCTTTAAAAAAGAAAAAGGATAATTGAGCTCAAAGCACCAGACTGACGACTTTTATCATTCACTTTTTAGTAAGAAGAGAGAGAAAATAGAAAAGCAATAAATCAAGTTAGGCTTTATTACAGACTCGCAGTTCAAATGACATAAATAAATTAATAATAGTAATAATAAAGAAGGTAAGAGGACATAAAAATACATAAAAAGATCCCTAATCTTTTAGGAGGCAGGCCAATGTTTTCTAAAATATAGACGTATGTCTTACTGCACCATATAACGTTAGTCAACAATAGAATAATTAGGCTCGTTTAGTCTGAAAATAGGTTAATTTCTTGACATAAAGTGGTCCATGTGGGACTTTTTAACAAAAGTCTTAATGCGTCATTATAAGCTACTTTCAATATCGGAAGTCTTTTGTTATAATAAGTGTGTCAGTGTGGTACAATACGATGTAAACAAGCTGTGAACAATATCCAGATTTCCGAGCTAGCACATCAGCTAAAGTTCATAACATTTAAACCTGATTGTAAATGTCTTCATCGTCTCATAGACGGTCACATGACCAAGATACTTGAGGTAGTAAGCTTTTATATTTTTGATAATAGTGCAATTTGTTCTTATAAATATAAAACAACATTTAAATAAAATGTCTTTTTGAAATTAATCTTTGTAAAGTCTTCGTTAGTGATGAAATGGCACCATTGCTACTTTTATAACATGATCGTTGCTAAAGCTAACTTTTGTCCATACCATACCAACTTTATTTATAAAGCACTTTAAAACAACCACAGCTGATACAAAGTGCTGTACATTAAAACACAACATAACAATTAAAAAACAACTCTTACAGTTTAAAAACAAACATTTAAAACTAGATCCCGCTGGAGTTGAAAGCCAGGTAAAATAGATGGGTTTTAAGACGAGCTTTAAAAGTCAAACTGTTTAGCTTAGCTTTGTCATATAGAGACATTACTTCTCTGAAGTTGTGATAGTTTGACTTTAAAATACACCATTCCTACATGTCTAAAAGTCTGTTGAAGGCCGTCTTGTTTTCCCCGTGATGATGATAGTGTTTTCTGTTTTTTTGTTTTTGTGCACAGTCGTCAGAGACATCAGGACAGGTCGAGTTTTCTGAGTGAGCTCAGTACGCCAGCAGGGTTTTCTCAGCCGATACTCTTTTGACCCCTACTGGAGCTTCCACGGTCCTCGTCACCACAATGAGCTGGGGGGCACTCTACGCCCAGCTGGGCGGCGTCAACAAACACTCCACCAGCCTCGGGAAGATCTGGCTCTCCGTCCTCTTCATCTTCCGCATCACCATCCTGGTGCTGGCCGCCGAAAGCGTTTGGGGCGACGAGCAGTCGGACTTCACATGCAACACGCAGCAGCCCGGCTGCAAGAATGTCTGCTACGACCACTTCTTCCCTGTGTCGCACATCCGCTTGTGGTGCCTGCAGCTCATCTTCGTCTCCACGCCGGCCCTGCTCGTCGCCATGCACGTCGCATACAGGAAGCGCGGCGACAAGAGGACCATTCTGGCCTCCAACCACACTGAAAAGTCCGACCTGGAGAACCTGAAAAAAAGGCGTCTGCCCATCACGGGCCCTCTTTGGTGGACCTACACCTGCAGCCTGTTCTTCCGCCTCATCTTTGAAGGCGGCTTCATGTACGCGCTGTACTTCGTCTACAACGGCTTCCAGATGCCCCGGCTCGTGAAGTGTGAGCAGTGGCCCTGCCCCAACAAGGTGGACTGCTTCATCTCCCGACCGACGGAGAAGACCGTCTTCACCATCTTCATGGTAGCCTCTTCGGCCATCTGCATGGTGCTGAACGTGGCCGAGCTGCTCTACCTCATCGTCAAGGCACTCCTGAGGTGCATGGACCGGTCGAACAAGAGGAAACACCCCTACACGGAGAGCGTGTCGAGGGACAACAAGAAGAACGAGACCCTGTTGTTGTCCTCCATGGATTCGTCCAGCAACAAGACTGTGAGCTGAAGAGGATGGACTCCAGATCCATCTGTGGACCTCCATTAGAGCCGTCCAGGGGGATACAGAGTCTGTATTCCTGTGGGAAAGTTTTAGTTCTGCGTCTTTACCTGCAGCAGAACTCGCGTCGACCCGAGGGAAGTGGACCTCGGCGGGTTTTGTTTTTTTTACGCGTGACCTTAAATTTTCCACTCATGCACTGTAGTGCTGTTCACAGCTGAGTGTTTTTCTTTTTTTTTTAGTTTAGTTTGAGTTCTGCCTAGCCACTTACCTAGCTTGCTCACTAACAATCAAAGCAGTTTAACAAATATTAGTTTACAATTTAAAAAAAATGCTTTAAAGCCAGAAGGACCTTCTGCGGTAATCTCAGAGGCAAATTTGACTAGACATAAAATGTGCAATAATTCCTTGCTTTATAACAATGTTTTGGGTAGAAAATATTTTGCCAAGAATCCCGATAGGAGTAGATGTAGAACCAGCATGAAGGTGCTCATAAGCAGTAAAATAATAATTTGTTCTCACGGAAAACCCCAGCAGATTGCAAAATATTAAGTGGTGCCTTGATGATTATTATTATTATTTTACACTAGAGATATGTGTTTGACTTCTGGTTGATGCCCGAAGCTGTAACAAAAGTTTAAGGGCGCTGTTGCTTCGAAGGAGAATGAGCCTACACTGACATCTAGTGGTGAACAATGAGAAGACGCGAGAATTAATTAAAGGGATTTTTGTTTTTCATCGCAATCGATCAAAGGCGGTTTGGTTAAAAATGTAGCTGTGTTGACTAAATCGTCTTTTTACGTTTACCTTGTTGTGTGTAAAAATTTAACTGAGAAGAATGCAGGCATTTCACTTTATTGAGGGACTAAAATCAATAATTTTTTTGTGTGTGTGCGACCGAAATACAAGACAACAAAATCAGACAGTATTTCCCTTTAAAAAATATTAAACGTATATAAAAAAGATGCAATAATATAGAGAACATTTTAACAGATTCATGAAGAAAGCTGTCTACCAGTCTGGTGTTCAATCAAAATGTTCATAGTGTGAAAAGTCTCTGAAAAGAATCCTGGACAGAGAAAAGTGAAGCTGCAATGAAGCTCCAGATACACAAGAGAGCCGTCATGTTTCCAGTTTAATCAACCAAATTCATCTGTTAGCTTTTGCCTGATTATAATGTTCTTAAACCATTAGATTTTTATCTTTTTTTTTTTTTTTTGGACTGAGTCTTACAAAACAAACTTGAACTTCTCACGTCTTGTCATACAGCCACAAACGTCAATGTATTTTTATTGGACTTTTATACCAAAGACGTGTATACATTTTGTGATTGTGAACATCAATTTTCAAAATTAAATAGAGAATCAAATAAGTATCTTGCCATAAATTACTGTTTGGCTTAACCCACAGCATGATACTGCCACCACCATGTTTCACTCTGCTTCACACCTAACTGGTTTGTGGTTGTATTGTGACAAATTGTGTGAGAATGTAAGCGGTGTGAATACTTTTGCAAAGTTTGCACAGATGAATAGTGTTTTCAGAAATATGTACAGTTAAATCCTAAATTATCCACAACCCTAGTAGATTTAGGTTTAAAGTAATCTGATCGTTTTTAGAAATATAATTCCACTGACTTGAAGTTATTTTAAAGTTTGGGGACCTTAAGATTAGGGTGATGGTAAGGAGGACATCCAAACTCAGAAGATTTGGAGCCTATCGGAGATCGATCAACAAAACACTTCTGGGAAGATACAAAAAGTTGGCCAGCGATTAAATATTTTTCCATTGATCACTGAGATTATTTTACTAAAATACAACTAAAAGGCTGCTTTAAAAAATTAGCCTCCTTATTCATTGTTGTATATCTTTTGTGTCATTTCTTGTCACAAACAAACGTCTTGGATGAATGGAAACAATTTGAAATCTAAATCTTCCAGCAGTATGAATTATTTTGATGGGCTGAGCTGTCATTGCTGACATTCAAACACAATTAAATAGAATCGAATGAGTATCTGTCATGCGTGTAGCTGTGTACAGACATGAGTTTTAGCTCTTTGTTTGGTTTGCCTAAATTCAAAGCTTTTCTCAGTGGAAATACGCTGACAAATACAGATGTTGCCACCTGGATCCATTTATCGCTTTTATCCACAGCTTCAGTTGCTTTTGGTTCTCTCGTCGTGTAGATCTTCACGGCGTGTGCTGACCCCGCCCCTCTCGGATCAGCTTTCAGCCTGCGCCTTATTTTATCCGGCGCTCTGATCGCGACTCGGCCTCCCGATCAAGACAAATCTCAAACCCAAACACGTCTTCGTCGTCCCTCCGTCCAGGAATAGACGTCAAGGATTAGTCACATCTGTCTGTCCAAACGGACACTCGGCTGCTGGTGACTCTGTGATTGCGCAATGACCGCTAAGTGAGATGCGCCGGCGCCAATTAGACGTGTAAATTCCCCTGTTATAGAAAGTAAAGCCGGGTTGGACGCTCGGCGTGGTTTGGTTGTGTAACAGTTGGAGTGACCCGCACAGTGTTGCACTCTGGGGATTTTAGAGTTAAAAAGAAAAAGAGAAAAAGAGAATTGTAAACCCGCTCTAATATTACCATTGACCTCCTGGTGTAATTTTTTTTTCCATCACTGCAGACTTTAAAGCTGACTTTGCTTCCACAGTAATTAACAGTTTGATTCCAACAGCTATGCAACGCTAACAGACAGTTTTTCACAGAGAGAAATGAACCAATGAGATGCTTCGGATTGTGATTTTTGTATCAGATGTCTTGTACACTTGCACTGTGATCCTTCAACTTGTTTTTTCCTTTGAGAAATTTTTCATAAATTAGTGAAAACTCAACTGCTCGACTCTTCTTATTTTTTCTTTTGCTCATTTGTTTACTGGAGGAGAAAAT
This sequence comes from Poecilia latipinna, assembly GCF_001443285.1. NCBI lineage: Eukaryota > Metazoa > Chordata > Actinopteri > Cyprinodontiformes > Poeciliidae > Poecilia > Poecilia latipinna. The sequence continues at coordinate 124,066 of NW_015114553.1, forward strand.
CAGATTATTATCATTGCAAGGTATTGAGTTTTCTGAAAAAAGGAAGTTGAGGGTCAAGTGTTAGTTCAAGGGTACATCATGACCTCTACCTGTGTGGTTCGCTGTTTATGTATTCATTTTTGTGGTGGAGAATATGCTCTTTGGCTGGGGGGCCACATTTTGACTAAATGCTACATGACAATGTTTATCTTTATGGTTCATAATAGGGTTGCACCGAAACATTGGCTCAGATTTTTTCTTAATTTTGGGAGACCTGCTGATACACGAGAAATCAATCTTTTCCACCGATGCAAAGATGTCTACCTCTGCAAAGGTCTCAAAATCAGTCACTGTTCCCTTTTGCTCTGCCATGAGAGACGACTGACTGACAGACAGGTCATGTCTGCGTGTGCACGGTTAACAATTAACGCCCTGGTGTTGCAAACTTAGCAACTTTGTCGCTGTATTTAGCAAATGTTTT
>NW_015114554.1:0-2197 GCF_001443285.1 Poecilia latipinna
AAATTGTATGTCCCTTCAGCTGTCCGTTCCCAGTTCATCCAGTGGATTCACGCATCCAAGTTCTCTGCTCACCCTGGCGTCAGTCGCACCATCGGACTGATAAGTCGCAGATTCTGGTGGAAATCCTTACACAAGGATGTCAAGGAGTATGTCTCAGCCTGCACAGTTTGTGCAAGAAACAAGTCGTCTAATCAACCTCCGGCAGGCCTTCTCCAACCGCTACCCACACCTAAGCGGCCGTGGTCCCACATCGCTATCGATTTTGTTACCGGACTTCCGACTTCTAAAGGTATGACCACTATCCTAACTATAATCGACCGTTTCTCCAAGGCCTGTCATCTCGTTTCACTTCGTAAGTTACCCACTGCTGCCCAGACCGCCATGCTCCTCATAAAACATGTATTCAAGCTCCATGGGATTCCTCAGGAGATTCTCTCGGACCGGGGTCCCCAGTTTGTCTCGCAGGTCTGGCGCCAGTTCTGCTCCGCCCTGGGAGCCAAGGTGGCTCTCAGCTCCGGTTACCATCCCCAAACCAACGGGCAAACGGAACGTATGAACCAGGAGCTTGAGGCCACCCTGCGATGTCTCACCTCCACCAACCCCGACGACTGGGCCCAACACCTTCCTTGGGTAGAATACGCACACAACAGTCACATTTCTGCAGCTACTGGTTTTTCTCCTTTTGAAATAGTCCTTGGATATCAACCACCACTCCTACCATCTGATGAGGAAAACATTTCGGTCACGTCAGTCCAGCATCACATCCGCAGAAGCCATAAGATCTGGAATGATGCCATCTCCGCCCTCAACAATACGTCTATTCTTAACAAAAGACTGGCGGACCGAAGAAGAACTCCAGCCCCGACATACTCCGTAGGCCAAAAGGTATGGCTATCCACACGCAACGTTCCCCTTAAATCTATGTCTAAGAAGTTGTCCCCCAGGTTCATCGGCCCCTTCGAGGTATTGGCGATCGTGGGTTCCTCAGCTGTGCGACTTCGACTCCCCCCGTCTCTACGCGTCCATCCTACCTTTCATGTATCCCAGCTCAAACCCGTCCTATCCAGTAACCTTTGCCCTCCGGCCGAACCCCCTCCACCCGCCCGTGACATAGATGGCCATCCGGCCTTCACCGTCCGCCGGATTGTTGCCTCCCGGCGGCGAGGTCGGGGCCACCAGTACCTTGTCGACTGGGAGGGCTACGGGCCTGAGGAACGATCCTGGGTTCCTGGATCGCTTATTTTGGACTCTACCCTTATTAGGGATTTTGAGGACTCGCACCCCTCATCCTCTGCTCGGCCGCCAGGTGGCGTCCGTTGAGGGGGGGGTACTGTCAGGATCTGTGTTTTTGTTTTGCTTTTCTTTTGGTTTGAGTTTTTGTTTTGTTGGAGCTCCATCCTTCTTCTGGGCATCCTCTAGATGTCGCCAGAGGCGAGCCCCTGGGAGGCTGCGGGGGTAACCCCGTGGCCACACCTGTAGCTTGTTTGGAGGGCGTGGATTGCAGATATAAGCAGCGGCTGAACAACTTCTCATCGCCTGAGTGTTAGCTTACCTCGGTAACTATCGTTCCTGAAAAAGGCCCTCTGTGATCTACTCGTTATTTATTCCTTGTTGTCCTCTTTATCAGGTTATCCTGTTGCCTCCCCGCTACTCCTGTGTGTGCCATCAGCCTTGGGCTCCGAGAAAGCTCTTGTCCTTCGCCGTCTGTGAGTTGCTCCCTTCGTGTGTCCTCCCTCGACGCTGCCGGTGTTACCGGTCAGACGCCACCCCTCGTGTGTTCACCTTTCCCAGTCTCGGTCCGTCTCCAGTGGATCCCCCTTCGGGACGCAGCGGATCTGTCGATCCTGGCCCGAACCCATCTGGAAAGAAGGAACAACTGGACCGCGACGTTCTTCGCTCTTTCCGCCGCAAATAACCTGTCCGCCCTCCGACAAGGCTCATTTTCCCAGCGCTCAGCTCTCAACTACTCACCTTCTGATCAAGTAAGAACCAGTTCAATTCTTTCCTGGAACAAGAGACACACTCCTTCCTCTACTAACCCTCTGCCTCTCGTTGACAGTAAGACGACCCGGTCATCCGCTCCAGTATTCACTCCCTTCCCCTGGAATCAATAAACTCATTATTATTGCTATTTACTCTGACTCATCTGATTGTGTTCCTGCATGTGGGTTCGTAGAGTGAACACCATCATGACAAT
>NW_015114554.1:6172-7715 GCF_001443285.1 Poecilia latipinna
GAGCCGAGCTTTGAACACGAAACGATGACAACACAGGAAAAACGACAAAGGCGGGAAATGAAAGTTTAAAATTAAAATCAAACCTACAGAAGAAGCAGGAACTGCAAAAACACGAAAACTTACCAAGTATTTGGGTCAAGTTTCTAATGCAGATACCTCAGTACACCTGAGATGAGACAAAACCAGCTTGTTTTGAGTCAATAATTTATAAATATTGATATAAAGTGCTAGTTCCCTGTTTTGTCAGTGAAATAATCTGCCAGTGGAACTAGCACTTTTGCTATAACTTGTTGAAAAGTTATTTGTAAGTTAGTCTTTTCTATAACACTTTATTATAAGGGGTGTGCATAAAACTAAATGTAAGTTTTAAAGCAACTTTACAGTAAAAGTGTCATTATTCACTGAATGTCACTTCAGGACAACATTCGTGAAGACTAAATGTTCATCACACTTATGTCAGTCTTATGCTCTCCCCTTCAAATAAAATCTGACCGTTTTTCTTATCCAAAGTATCCAAACATATTTGCACTTGAAACTAAACCAAAATTACTTGTTAGGATTTTGTGTTTCTGCAGTGAAAATCTGAATTGTTTTGCAGAGCTTTGAGCAGGATGAGTATTTGAGGTGAGTCACTCAGGCCTGCACTGCATCGACTTCTGATGCCACTTGTGACGTTCGCCGTTTGCTTACAGACGGCGGTGACGGCAGCCCTCGCCTGCCATGAATCACAGCGCATGGTTTTGTTGTCAGCCCTGCAGATTCTCTGGAAATTGATGTGCCTGTGTCACTTCGCTTCCATTTACTGTCATCTGCCGTACTCTGTTCGGTTTGTTTGTGCCACAACGGATGACAAACGATCCGCGGCACATGACTCATTCACAAATCCAAATGCCTCCTGCCTACACCGCTCGCAGCGCACCACACACGATACTAAAACGGACCTGGCCGTGAGTCAGCGTTGACGACGATGATGGGAGCAATTATCATTACAGTTCAGCTCAGGTGAAGCACAGACCCTGTGATGCACACAGATGGCTTTCATTGGATCCAATGGAAAGAGATGAAACATTGGAGACAAATCGACTTCTGACCAGAATCTTAGCGCTTGGCCATCAGTGATTGGTCGGTTAAAAATTCAAACCTACCACGTCTAAGGCAACAATAAAAAAACAAAATGTCTTTTTAATAACAAAGCCAGAGAAATCACTGAAATATAAGACGTATATTTTCTACACCATGATGTATGCAGTTCATTCACGCTGTGAGACGGTGAGAGAAAGCAAAACTAAATGTATTACAGCAATGTTGCACTTGGACTAGTTACTAGTGCAAATATATTTATACACTTGAAATAAGACAAGCTAACGTAAAAGTGACTTTTCAGAAAGATACAGAGGCTTATTGTAAACAAATAATACCTTAATATTGGTGAAAAAGTACTAGAATGTTTCACCTGTAACACGGGAAAAATGTCTTATTGCAAGTGAAATAATCAGCCAGTGGAACTAGAACTGGGTTGCTAGGTAACGGGCTGGGCTTGGCT
>NW_015114554.1:12118-21041 GCF_001443285.1 Poecilia latipinna
GGATGGATGGATGGATGGATGGATGGATGGATGGATGGATGGAGGGATGGATGGGTGGATGGATGGAGGGATGGATGGAGGGATGGATGGACGTGAAGTTTCCATACGGTTTAATTTCTGAGCATCTTGTATTAAATTTACTCGTCATAAAAACTGTTAGGCAGGAAATGATTGTAAATTATTGAGGGAATTTTAAACTGTAATTCAATAACTTCAAACAGGAAAATCTACCTAAATTTTACAGATTTTAGGAATAAATTTTGATTTTTGTTTCTATATTTATCTTCCAGGTCACATCAGGTAATCCATGTTTTCTCTATGTTTGCATTGGGAATTTCTTTTTCTGGTTTTCACTTAGCAACAGTTTCCAAACAGCCTTTCTACCTGCCAGGATGAAAGTCAGGAACTCAAAATTACAAAGCTAACTGCTAAACTCTTTGAAAAACATGGCTGCTAATTAAGCCAATAATCAAAACATAACTGGGACTTAAGCAAATTCTGATACGCATCAAAAACAGAAAAAAAAAGTTCCTAACTTTTTCTCGGCCTAATTGTCCACAGATTATGCGTGCGCACAGATTCCCTCCACCTCCACATGCCGATGGCTGCGGCTCGATTTATTTTCCCTCATTAGTTTTAAATGGGCCATCCAGACGTTACCGTGGCCTCTGCCTTTAATCAGCCCCGCCAGCCGAGCCCAGAGCCCAGTCCGTCCTCTTTGATGTCTCCGTCAGTCCAGTAAAACCAGCGTCTCTCCTGCTGCAGCCCACGCTGCAACATGACTGGCAAAATACAACACAAACCGCTTTCTGATATCTTTTTAATTGCTGATTAAAATTGCACAGATACCTTAATAACGACTGCAGCGCGTGTTTATGTCTGCCACAAAGTATGTAAACATCAGCCACGCTTGCGATGGAAGTGGATGAATGATGGCGGACGAAGTGGAGCTGGGATGCATTTCCTGTTTCATCATCAACCTTCGAAGTGAAATGTTAGCAAAAAGTCTTCAGCTAACAGTTTACAGGATGATAAAGGAGGTAAAAAAAATCCCCAGAGCTCAATGAGTAGGAAAGGGGCATCAACTTGGAGTCACCACGTCTCCATAGCAACCAAACATCTCCATGGCAACCAGGACGTCCAGCAAGTTACTCCAGAGTAAGAGTATTTGGTAAAATGTCGATTCTAGTACCAACCGGTCAAATTATCAATCATTTAATATTCAAAAAGTACGTCATGAGACGGAACAAAATGTAAATTTAAGAGGATATTTTTTTTTAGGACAAAAATTGCAATAATTAAAATAAGTAAGAAAAATGGGCAAAATAAAATTTTTCCAAATCAGTTTCTTTCAATAAAAATCTTCTGAAGCTTTAACAGAAACTTTAGGCGTCACAGTAAAAGAAAGAAGTACAGAGCAGTAAAAACTGTTTAAATTTTATAGGAAAGTTCTCAGTTTGTTCCTGAGTTTAGGCTGAGAACATTTTGTAAACCAGGGGAGCCCAAAGTGGGTCCTGGAGGCCCCAGGACCCACTTTGGGCCCCCAGGACCCACCCTGGGCCCCCAGGACCCACTCTGGGCCCCCAGGACCCACTCCGGGCCCCCAGGACCCACTCCGGGCCCCCAGGACCCACCCTGGATCCCCAGGACCCACTCTGGGCCCCCAGGACCCACTCCGGGCCCCCAGGACCCACTCTGGGCCCCCAGAATTCAGCCAAATACACTAGAAACCTGCTCACTTGTAATGTCATAAAGAAAAGGTCAATTTTTAAAACCTAAAAAAATTATTTTCTAATTGGTTTTATAAAAATATTCCATAGTTTTTTGTGACTAATAAAAGTATTTTGCATTTTTAATTGGAATAAAATACGGCCCTAAAGTGATTTTGGCCCACAGTGCAGAAAGTTTGGACACCCCTGTATTTCAGCTTCCCAATATGCATTTTTTTCTTCAGGATGTTTTAGATATGATCAGCAAAACAAGAATGAATCCAAAAATCTGGATTTACGTTGCACAGAAAAATAAATCTGTGAAAAGTGAACAGGCTGCATGTCCTTTTCACTGAGGACATATTTGTGTCTGTGTTGCTACAGATGTTTTTTTTTATCTAAAAGCAGCTTAAATGGAGTTAGAGTGAGAAAACAAATGAGCTCATACTGCTCTTCCATTACCGCCTAATGTCTCCATTTAGGAAAACCGATTTGTTTTTGGCTCCTGCGAAACGTTTCTCAGCCAGAAGCAGAGAATTTCAATTTGTTTTAAATGCGGCACAGTCAGACCACAAATTCCTTCAAGACAAAACAACGCCAGTCACATGCTGCACACCAAAGCAACATTTCTGAGAGGAATGGAAATGAAACGGGGTCTTTATGCAGCACGGATATTACAAACATTCGTTCTTTTCCAAGCTGGGAACAATGGCTGATATGAGACCGAAATGATTTTCCTCCTCGTCAAATTTGTGTTAAGAAATTAAAACAGACGGATATTTATCAAAGTAAGTCCTGCCTCAGGTGGCAGGTTGGGTTTCAAACCCCAGACTTTCTACAGTAACAAGTGCCACTGTGCAGCCCGCAAACACCAGTCAATTACACAAACATACATCTTTGAAAAGCAGAAGTGGAGCCTCCTGCACAACCAACAAGAATGCAGCAAAAATATTTCTGGATGGAAAGTCAACAACAAAACACTCTGTCTTTTCCAGCAGCCATTGTACAGCGCATACAGTGACCAAAACATGCAGGAGCTCTGCTGGGGTTGCTAGGTAACAGGTTGAATTTCACTGGGGTTGCTAGGTAACAGGGCAGTGTGACTCAACAGGGCGCTTTTGAAGCGTCTCATTTTCCAGACATAAAAAAAACATGAACTTATTACCCCAAACCGGCTGGTGCTTTTTTATAAACAATGGAAACTGAAGTAAAAATCAGGTAAAACAGGATAATTTTGAATAATAGTTGAATAATTTAATGTCACATTCTGAATGTCTTCTCCTTAAAGATTTTTATTATTTTTTATTATTTTTTTGCTTTATGGCAATTATGAGGAGGCCCTCAGGTCCTAACCCCACAGCATTACACTACCACCACCATGTTTAATGCCAGTATGTGGTCATTTTTCTGAAACGCTGTTCTACTTTTACCAGACAGGATTTTCTTCTGCTGCAGCCGGTGGTACACAACTCAGGTTTGGCTGCTAAGCATTTCATGCTTTTAGCATAACAATAATCTGATGTAGTGGAGGGTTAGCTGAAGGGAAGGAATAGTTGCAATTCACAGAGAAGCACTAACTGTTTTTTCAATACGTGTGTTGTAACATGGAGTCTTGCCACAGGGTCTTTCTCTCCGGTGGTCTTGGCATGAGTGGGCAAAAACCCAAGAATTATATTTAGAGAGGCAGAAAAATAAAACTCCTGATGCCCACAGACATATTTTGTTTAAAACTTGCGTAAGACAGATTGTTTTTCTAATGGTTTCACTGTTTCTGCATCTCAGAGAAGTTGGGTAAGTTTCACAAAGTCAAATAAAACGTCTCAGTGTAGTTTTGCATAATCACTCGAGAATAAAAATGTGTTTTTCAGGAGGGAGAAAGGGCTTTGGCAGAGGACAGCAGCGCTTTAGCTAAAAGAAATGCAATAAAAACTGATGTGAAACGCATCATATCAGCGTAACGAGAAATCAACAAAGATTAGTAACTAGAATCAGGTGATTAAAAATAAAGAGAGCAACAGATGCACAGGACAGAAACCATAGAGAGTAGTGATGGTCTGAACCTTCAGAGCAACATAAAGACAGTTATAAAATCGGCCTTCTATCACCTCAAGAACATTTCCAGGATTAAAGGACTAAAGATCTAGACTCTAGATCTTTCTCTAGATTCTAGAGAAACTCATCCATGTGTTTATCTTTAGTTGTATTGATTATTACAGCAGCGTCTCACAGGTCAGCCTGAAAAATCGATCAGATCCAGAACGTTGCTGCTGGTCTGACTAAAACCAGGTCGATGGAGAACATCACCCAGTTCGAAAGTCCTTGACTCTAAAATATCACCAGAACCAGAACCAAACATGGAGAAGCAGCTTTCAGCTTCTATGCACCACAAATCTGGAACAAACTTCCAGAAAACTGCAAAACAGCCGAAACACTGAGTTCCTGTAAATCCAGACTAAAAACCCAGCTGGTTAGAGTTTGATTAATAATAAGTGGAACATCAATCAATATTTCATGTATATTTACTTGATTTGACGCAATCTAATGTTTCTGGCTTGTTTCATATTAACACTTTGCCTTGTTCCCAAAATACAAATAAACTTTACTTTGACTACACCTTTTTTCCTTATTGATGACCAGATATGCGATCACAGTGATTGATGGATAACCATTTCTACATATATGGATCAGTCTTTAGAAAATGATTTTATTTCTTTTAATGTTTCACATCCAGAGGATGGCATCAGATTCTTTACATTTTCAAACTCTGCAACAGCTTCACCAATATCCTGTCCTGGTCTGAGAAAAACAAATTAATTTTATTCCCCCCTCATGTCATCACCACATGATTTCTCACATTTGCAGGGTTAAAGCATCAGTGCATCTGCTGTGGTGCTGCAGCGCGGCTCCTGCCCGGTACCACAGTGATCCAGTGATTTACCCCGTTTGAATGCAGCATGTTTGCTTTGGAGCGCGATATGGATTTAGTCATGAGACATTAATAGAGTAGAAAACATGCTGAAAAATGAGCTCTGTGACGCGACTGTCTAAGCACTGTGTGTGTGTGTGTGTGTGTGTGTGTGTGTGTGTGTGTGTGTAAGTAGAGTGTGTGGTGCAGCGTAAAGGTCTTGAGGGCCGCGCTGTCACTCAGTGCAGCTTGCAGGGTGGTCCGAACACTGAGTCCTCTTTACTCGGTCGCACACGCACGCAAACAAACAAACACTCTCTGGTGCAAAAGTAATGACATACGTAACAAAGTATACATAAATATATGGCTGTATATATGACCATAATGAAGCAATCAAATAACCTCAGCGCTTCCCCTCTTCCTGTCCGAAACCGGACATCTAAATATACTGCCACAGGCTCCATCACACGCAACCGAAACGCAGAGTCCAGATGAGGCGAGCGGTGCCACACAGCAACCCTTTCATGCTCCATATTCCTGACACACAACAGTTTCACTTTAAACTGGACATGTGCTGGAACGCAGCATGCTGTCATTTCAGGGAGATTTATGAGAAAACAGCCTCAATCTGCACATTAAAGTCTCATTGTCTCCTTTTATTGAGATTCTGTTTCAACCAACAGCTAATAATTCTTAAAAATCAGGACTTTCATAAGCAATGTTCACGAGTGATGTATTTTACAAATGCTAAAGAATTATAGCAGCTTTCAATCACAGTAAATCCCTGGATGAGCAGAACATCAAGGCTCTGGCTGGGATCAGACCTCTGTTGCTGTAAAGAAAAAACATGGTGGCTCAGAAGGGTCAATAAAATGCAAAAGCAAAAACACAACAGCAAAAGTCACAACGGAAATAAAGTTAAAAGGGAAGTCATGATAAACTGCTAGCATAACTTCTGCTGTTCCGTTGTGTCTTTGGCTGTTGCAGTTTTTTTTTCTGCTTTCTGCCTGGTGCTGAAGCTGCTGCCTTTTCCCTTGTCCATTATGTCTGTTTCCGTTTCGTTGTCTTTTGCGTTTTGTCTACCCGTCTGGGCCACCGTAGAAAAATGGCTCCGGCGACATCCAGAGCGTCTTGATGAGTAAATGAAGTGTGGGAGAAGAAAATATCCAGATCAGGAAATGAATCGTTCCAGTTAACAGAAACCGATGGAGAACGGATGACGGTGACGTCAGCTCAGCGTTTAAACTTCTATCTGCCACACAATTAAACTACATGAGCCATTTAAGGGTCAAGAAGCCATTTGAACAAGAACTCCGATGTTTCATCGACATTGGACCGATGAAAGCTCCACTCATATCCTGAACATGTTTAATCAGACTGTGTATGAAACAATATGCTAACCAGACCGGAGCTCGACTTTCTCAATCTGTTCCTCCTGAAGACAGCGGGCCTCGAAGTGAGGCTGTTAGCACAGATGTATCTGGATTAGCTTCACTTATGTCCTCCAGGTAAAGGGGGAAATGAGTCATTAATATCGGTGCTACGCTACAGTTAGCATCGCTGCAGGAAGTACGAGGCTCCCTCCCTGCACCACTGAACAAATACTGCAAATGAGCCCCTCTCTCCCCACCGAATGGTAATAAGACATAATTGCCTGTAATCTGAATACATTAGTCCTAAGAGGGTCCTGCTGCTTTTGTGTGCAATCATGGTGGAGCTTGAAGGACTAAAATATGATGAGAGCAACATGCATCTGTCTGCGTGCTGCTCCGGCTGATGAATAATTCGCTGCATCTTAATTCCAGTAATTTGTCTGCTGCTTAACTGGAACAAAGGTTGGCAAATAAAAATTAGGGTTTCTAAAATAGGATTTGGTTAAAGGAAAGCCAGCAGATCCGACATCAAAGCGAGGTGAGGATCATTTTCTGTTTGGGGTTTTATCTTTATTAAGCTTTAAAGCTTCTAACCAGACTTTTCTGTAATATTAATCAAGTTTCCTTCAGTGTCGTTTTCCACCAGCAGAACAACTTTTACAACGATTTGGTTTCCTGTTTTGTTGTAAATTGTTATTTAATCGAAAAAGCAAGCTTCCCCACATACATGCCCCGATGACATCACTTAAGGCACAAGGCAGCTAATAAAACTTCTTTTGAGGATGTTTATTGTATTTATCTCGCTTTTTTCTGTATGGTTGCATGTTTTTAATCAAATTCCTACTAAAGAATAAAATAATTCCTTCAAAAGAACAATAACTGCCTTTTTTCTACTTTGTTTCCTTAAAATATCACAAATAAAAATCAAAATTAAGTATTTTTTGCATTTTTATTTGGGGAAGAAAAGGCCCCTGATTACTTTCCACTCTGTGGTTTTGGCCTGCAGTGCAAAGAGTTTGTAACTTAGAACCTATGTTGTAATTTATCAGCTCACCCGTCAGCCATGTTGTTTACTAAGCTAGCTGACCAGCTTGTTCTGACACAAAAACAGAAAAAAGCTTCTCTGACATGCATTTTAAAAATTTAATTTTTTATCAAACTCTGCATTGAAACCACAAACTTTCTTCTTAAATAACTGCAGCGACAAACTGTTGCATCCCAAATGCACAAAGGAGCGTTATCGTAGATCCTTCCTCTCAGCAGTTGCTCAAATTCCAGCTGTTATTTGCAAAGTTTTACTAATTTTAAATAACATTTCTGCTGTTATTTGCACATCTCTTTTGAGATGAGATGTTCTGATGTCTTTGATGTTTTTAATGTTTTTATCTTTACTTTTGATCTATTATTAATTTATTTTTATTTCTCTTTCTTACTGTCTTAATGATGTAAAGCCCCCCGGAAAACGTCCCAGTTAAACGACGTTTAACTAAAGTCTTAAAAGCGGAGCGGGTTTTAATGTTTTTATCTTTTTTTTCTCAAAATCTCTTTATCACTGTTTATTCAATGTCACATTCTGTTTTTATTTTAATTATGTGAAGCACTTTGAAATGCCTTGCTGCTGAAATGTGCTATACAAATAAAATGTGATTGATTGATTGATCTCTGTTTGGGCAAATAGTGTGTTTTTTATGCACATTATTTAGATTAAAATGATCTGATTCACTAACAGATTATCAGAGACCTGAGTGAAGTCGCCTCCTTTCTTCCTCCGTCTGCAAATCAAATCAAATTGGTGTTTAATGTTTGCCATCAATTTAAAGATAACAATAAAAGTTTGATAACAGGTAAACAAACTAGTGCACATTTACAAAAATCAAACAAAATATGGAATCAATAAAAGTTTTATGTTTTTAGATTAAAAAACAAAAAGTTCAACCTGCCTCTCCTCCTGCACATGAACAGAACCAAACAGCTGATATAAACGAGTGTCTCTGTTTGTGCAGCTAAAATTTATACAAAACAGGTTTGATTTTGTAAATGAGGGGTTTCATATGTGAAAAAATGTATTAATATCTTTAAATAATCACTCATTCAAGTAAAGCACATTTCAGAAACAAGGCAGTTCAAAATGCTTTACATCACAAAAACAGTCAAATAAAATCCACATCCTCACAGATTGAGAAATCAATAACAGATAATATTACCAGGCCTGTCGCAATAAGCAATAAATCAATTAATTACACGATGATTAAAACGAGCTCAATAATTTCCATTTGCATGATTTATCATTTTTCCCCTTCAACCAAAAAGCTGGATGATAAAAGTTTTCATTCTGGTTCTTTTTTTGAAGGAATTATTCTATTTGTTGTGGAAATTTAAAATGTGAAATGTTCTTTAGAACCTAAAGTTTATTAATCTTTCAGAATGTGTTTGTTACGCTGGTGTGATTACCTCACTTTGTTTATCGCAGTAACTTCTGTAAATGTAGAATGGAGGCAGAGCTGATAAAACAATCAGTTCCACTTTTCATGGTTTAACAGCAGCACAAACTTTTAACACCAACTGTCAAATGTTTGTGCTGCAAAATGTTTAACTCACTCTTTTCTTTATCTTATACTTCATTTAGTTTATTTGTTGCTTTTTAAAAATAGATTTTGAACATTTTTATTCTTTGTGGTCCTGATTAATTCTCCACCGGCAGAAAACGCCTGAAGAAGATTTTTGTCTTTCCTCGGAGCCGTTAGTGTGGAGGATGGAATGCTCTCTCTCTCTCTCTCTCTCTCTCCATCTCTCTATCTCTATCTCTCTCCATCTCTCTCTCTCTCTCTCTCTCCATCTCTCTATCTCTATCTCTCTCCATCTCTCTCTCTCTCTCTCTCCATCTCTCTATCTCTATCTCTCTCCATCTCTCTCTCTCTCTCTCTCTCTCTCTCCAT
>NW_015114554.1:29285-74336 GCF_001443285.1 Poecilia latipinna
CTCTCTCTCTCTCTCTCTCTCTCTCTCTCTCTCTCTCTCTCCCCCCCTCTCTCTCTCTCTCCCCCTCTCTGTCTCTCTCTCTCTTTCTCTCCCCCCTCTCTCTCTCTCTTCCCCCCCTCTCTCTCTCCCCTCCATTTTCTTACTATGCTCAGTTCTTCCTCTCTCTCTCTCTCTCTCTCTCCCCCCTCTCTCTCTCCCCTCCATTTTCTTACTATGCTCAGTTCTTCCTCTCTGACTCGGTAGCTTTAGAGGCGCCATTCAGTTCTTGCGGCTTGTTTACGAGGAACCCTGATTCAACCAGTGAGGTTTGGCTTCCTTGCGTGAGGAGGGAGAAAAATATGAATGAATTTTTACTTGTGCATTCCAAACCGCCACTTCGACCTCTTATTCTAAAATTCGGCCGTCCTCCTCCTCTCTCCCTGCGCGGTCCTCGGCTTCATCCAGTCACACTTTTTCCACTGGTATGCGCCTGTGTCTCTGAGAGCGTATCTGTGTGAAGCCAGAGGCTCATTTTTGTGGCCGGGTCAGTGTGTATCCCGACGGCTCGCAGGCGTCTCGGGGGCCAGCTCCGCCTCCCGGCTCCGCTCCCTCACCCAGCGGCCTCAGCAGGCAGCCATTGCTTAGTCATTTCTAGATTCCCCTGGACAGAAGCTTCTTGAAAAAAATGACAGATTCTGTTAGTGAAAACAGTTGGGAAAGAGAAGATAAGTCAAAAAGGAGGGGGGGGAAACTCATGTATCCAAAAACTGGAAAGAACATTGAGAGTGGGATTGGTGGCTGAGTTTTGTGGTGGGAAATCTTGGACCGTCTCTTAATGGATGTCAAGTTTAAACAGCTCTGTTTGTCTCCCTTGTTATCTATCTTCATGTGGAAAGCTGCCACTGCAACTTACCATGTTGCTTTTTCTTGGAAAGGATTTTTTAGAAAGAGCAGCTCGGATTGTCGAACTGAAAAATGCTAAACCAGGAGGGACGGAAGTCTATACTGAGCTGAAGAACATTTTGATCCGACAGCGACATGAAAAATCCCTTTTCCCGTTACGGTTGCATTCACACCGGCCCAGATTTAATCAGACTCGGTTTGTTTGGAGAGGCGGGAATCGAACTCTCATGCCGTCCAAAGAAATCCAACTCTTCAGCTGAAATTAACTCTGGTGCATTTTGAATCCGTATGGGAACACCAAGTAGACCGGAGGTCGCTCCAAAAGCAGGAAGTGGACTACAGTGCAGGGCATTCTGGGTAAATACAACCAAAACAAACGTGTTAGCTTAGCGCTAGCAGGATAAATCGCTCTGGGTTTTTTCCGCTGAAAACTGACGCTACTCTATGTTTGTTTAAATTCTGTGAAGGAAGAAGCAGCGCTCAGTGTTTCCTTCAGCTGTTCTTGGTGTAGCGCCCCCACAGGCCAGGAGGGGAACAGGTTGTTCATTGTTCGTTTGACAAGGAGCAGTGAAGGAAAACGACAGCAGGTGAAAATGTAACAAATGTTGCAAATCCATCCATCCATCCATCCATCCATCCATCCATCCATCCATCCATCCATCCATCCATCCATCCATCCATCCATCCATCCATCCATCCATTGTTGAAAATTCTTCAAGTATTTAGATGTTTCTATCCGTGCTTTTATTTTGAAGTAGCTGAAACCGTTAATGCATCAGTTACATTTCCTCTCCTCTCGTTCTCCACCTGTGATGCGGAGCAGCAAATGACCTTTACCCATCATGCATTGCTGCAGACCGACAGCCTGCACTGAAAAGGTTCAGAGGGGTGGGAATGCTTGTCGCACCATCAGATTCCCACCCTGCGTTTTGCTACAGTCATACAATCATCAGTTTTAATGGTTCGCATTGCAAGCGGGTAAAGCGGCACGTGGTTTTCGGAGAGTTCACAGGTTCAGGACGTTTGCGCTGGGAGGGGGGTGGGTGTTTGATTTCTCGCTGACACAAGAGGAAAAAAAAGTTGTTGATTTGATGAGCAAGAAAGGGAGACTGCATGGAGACACCGGCCTCTCCTGCTTCACACCTCGCCTTTCCCAGGGTGTTTGGTTTGTTTACGGGGGGGGTCGGTGGCAGGTTGGCCCGCCGTCTTCTGGATCCGACCCAGATCCAGGTAGGAGGCGCCGCGGCTGGACGAGGCCTCTGAAGCTCCATGCCGCCCGCACCTTCATCCTCCACACCTTTTTCTTTCTTTTTCTCTTCCTCCACTGCGCTGCCTCGTACCCTGACCCCGTTTCTTTTCTGCTTTTGGCAGGCCTTCCCCTCTTCAAGCGGCTCCAGTAACCGTGAGGAGCCACACTGGAGACTTCCCCCCGCTCTCCCACTCTTCCTCTCCTCTAATCGTTTCTGCAGTTTGTGCTGTTCTGGC
The DNA here is from genome assembly GCF_001443285.1 of Poecilia latipinna. NCBI lineage: Eukaryota > Metazoa > Chordata > Actinopteri > Cyprinodontiformes > Poeciliidae > Poecilia > Poecilia latipinna. The sequence continues at coordinate 31,653 of NW_015114554.1, forward strand.
GCTGATGTCCGGATGCTGATACCCAAGACAGCAAACCTGACCCCCGCTGACTCGACACAGACACATGCTCCCCAGTAACAGCCCCCGCCCTATGGCTAGCTTTTACCCCTCCGTCCCATTTGGAAGCCCCATTTTTCCAACTGCTGCCCTCTACTTTATAGTGTTTGTGTGTACAGAGACATCTGTGACGGGGCAGCTATTCTGGGCATGTGGAACATGGCATCAATGCCAGATAACATCCATGAGATTTCCAATATGTGCACCCGACTTTCGTAACATGCTAGCCATCCACTGTTAAAGCGCTTATGCAAGCTGGGTCAAGTGTCTTCCCCAGCAGCAGTCAATGAACCTGCAGAATGTTTCGCTTTGCACAGAAAATATTCCCTCACTGCGAACATTCTTGGTGCAAATATCTTATTACACTTGAAATAACATGAAGCTAGCTTACAAGCAACATTTCAGCAAAATATAAGAGCTTGTTTTAAGTTAAAAACTCCTTAATATTGATGAAAAAGTTCTAGTTTGTCAGTAGAAACATGGGAAAAATGTCTTAATGTAAGTGAAATAATCTCCCAGTGGAACTAGAACTCTTATTTCAGTCCACTTTCTTGTGCAAATACCTTATTACACCTTAAATAAGACAAAACTAACTTACAGGTAACTTCAGAAAGAAACAGGAGCTTGTTTTAAGTAAATACCCTGATTTAAAAAGTTCCACTGGGAGGTTATTTCACTTGTAACAAGACATTTTTCTCATGTTTCTGATAACTTCCCCATCAATATTAAGGAGTTTTTGACTTAAAACAAGCCTCTATATGTTGCTGTATATTAGTTTTGTCTTATTTCAGGTGTAATAAGATATTTGCACTAAAATCCAGACTAAAACATTTGGTAAGACTTTGTGTTTTTGCAGTGTTGTTCCTCCAAACTAACCCAGAAGAAGTTCAGCACTTTGCCAAACCGAGTTTTATGTCAAAACATGCTCTCTGCAGTGTTTACGCTGCAGTTCAGTACAGAGCAAATAGCTGCTTTTCATGACAGTGGAATTGCACAAATTACCTAAAATCAACCAGAAGATTAAAAACATATTGAGCTTAATATTTTCTGTGTTTCCCCTGTGGCACGCTTTCCAATCTTTTGAAAGCCCAAATACCACAGTCTCTACAGAACTACAGCTCTTGTAAATAATCCGAGTCTGGGCGCCACCTCAGAATCCCAGCCTGGTCCCCGGCCCGGTGGATGCCATGTCAGTTCAGGAGGAGGAGCTTCAGCAGTGGGGAAAGTGTGAGGCAAGGAAAGAAAGGGCTGAGGAGAGGAGAGACGGGGAATCCAGGCATGAATGTGCATCAGTAGCAGAAAATCCCTCTGACAAAATGAGCTCAGAACCAAACCCGTGCAGCTCTTCAGATCCATTTTCACTCTCTTCTCTGTCATTCCAACAGTGATTATTCAAGTCTGCTTGAATGGTTCTACAGTCCCACTTTGTTTTCTAAATCCAAATGTTTAGCAAGACTTTAAAATAGGGCCGAAGGTTTTCTGACCAATCACTGGTTTTTAAAAGCCTCATCTGCTGATTCTGGTTTTGGTCAATACCAACTTTCCTTTCAGGAAATTCGATAAAGTTGCTAAGTTTCTGGTAGAGTAGAGAAAATATTGTACTCAAGTAAGAGTGGCAATACTTCAACATATTTTCAGTCAATAAAAGTAAAAAGTAGCCATCCAAGAAATTACTACAGAGTAAAAAAGTATATGGTAAAAAGTACTGAGTAACTGATCAATCATTTAGTTTTTAAAAATTATATCATCAGACAGACCAAAGAATAATGTTAAGTGGAAATTTTGGTATTTTAACTTCCAAAATGACAATAATTCATTTAAGTAACAAAAAATAAAGTCAGGCATTTTTTTTTCCAAATCAGTTTCCTTCAATAAAAACAGCAGCTTTCTGTGTCTGGTGAATTTCTGGTTAAAACATGTTTGTCTTTCATTCAGTGGGTAGAAATTTTACTCAAGTCAGAGTAGAGATACTTCAAAATAAAATTACTCAAATAAAAGTAAAATGTACAGTGTGGTAAAAATACAAAAAAAAAGTTTTTCTAAAAAAGTTACTCATTAATGAGTAAATGTAAGTAGTTACCACTGATATTTGAGTCATTCTTCTCTCAACAACCCAGAAAGGCACAGTGGCTGGTATTCCATCCTGTCAGGTTAAATAATCCGCCTGTGAAACTTGTAATTTTATACCAAGATTAAGGATTTATTGATTTAAAACAAGTGGTTGTGGTTTTACAGTGCACAACATCCATGTTTGTGTTGCAAGAAATGTACTTAAAACACAAAAAAGTTCCCCGATAATCCATCTGTTGAGAGATGTACACCTCTGTGTGTGTGTGTGTGTGTGTGTGTGTGTGTGTGTGCGTTCTCGTGCAAAAGAACAAACAACAGGAACTAACTAATTACATGACATGCTCATTACAGTAATAGAAATCACAAGCTTGAGCAGGAAACTTGTAGCTTTGCTGCAAATCAAAGAATTCCAGGAGGCTGACTGCAGCGTCTGGGAGGTTTGGGCAGCAAACGCCAAAACATGGAGCGTTTACAGGCCAGACAGAAATCTATCCAACGTATGACTGTGGTTCCAAAGCAGCCACACAAAACGGAGAGAGGGAAAGTAGAGGAGACATGAAAGAAAGAAAAGGACAAGATCAAAGACGGGAAACCCTTTGAATATTTCACACTGCGATTATCAGGAAAATAGCAGATATATTAGGTCAATAAATCAGCGTTTTATTGTGAAATGCAAGAAAAACAAATTGTGTGAGTCAACAGAACACTTGACTCAGTAGATACGACATGTTAATACACAAATACACAGACTGGATGAGGCGTCTGAACACAGAGAAACAGAAGATAAATGAAGATAAAGGATTCATGACGGAAAGAGCAGGGGGGTCCAAGTCCACCATCCATCCAACCAACCATCCATCCAACCAACCATCCAACGGACCAACCAACCAACCGACCAACCAACCAACCAACCAACCGACCAACCGACCAACCGACCGACCAACCAACTGACCAACCGACCAACCGACCAACCGACCGACCAACCAACTGACCAACCGACTGACCAACCAACCAACCAACCGACCATCCATCCATTGATCCAACATCCATCCATCCTTTGGTATTCGACTATTAAGGCTTCTTCAAGACGTTTTCTATCCATGCTTTTATTTTGAAGTATCTGAAGTAGTCTTCCCCTTAGTTTCTTAACTGGATGTAGGCCAGAACTTTGACTAGGCCATTTCAAACACATGGAGTTTGATTTTAATTGTTCAATTTTATCTCTGGATGTTTGTTTAGGGTGGAAGCTGAACCTTCACCCTATACGGCTAAAACACAAAATCTTACTAAGTATTTTTGGTCTAGTTTCTACTGCAAACGTTGTTGTACACTTTAAATAAAAAAAGTAAATTACAAGTAACTTTTCAACAAGGTATAGGAGCTTGATTCAAGTAAATAATTCTTTAATATTGGTGAAAAAGTTTTAGTTCCACTGGCACCGTTACCTAGCAACCCCAGCCAAGCCAAGCTGTTACCTAGCAACCCCAGCCAAGCCAACCCGTTACCTAGCAACCCAGCTCTAGTTACCTGGCAGATTATTTAACTTATAACAAGACATTTTCCAATGTTATCAGTTAATTTATCTGCTAATGGAACAGGAACTTTTTCACCAATATTAAGGAATTATTGACTTAAAATAATCTTCTACATAGAGTCATGTATAAGTTAGTCTTATTTCAGGTTTACTAAGATATTTGCACTAGAAACTAGACCAAAAGTACTTGTTGTGTTTTTGCAGTGTGTAATGTTAATTCCTTTTTTGTAATTGGTTACTGCATTATGTTTTTATGATGTCTTGTTTCTAAAATGTGCCACACAAATACACTTGATTAAAATAGTGTATCTGGAATGTTCTGCAGCTGAATCTCTCTGTGAGGTTTGTCGGCCTCTAGTGGTCACCTGGAATACATCAACCCTCAGTGGAGAGCAACTGAAGCAACAATGTGGCCCAGGCTAGATGGACGCAGGAGGCAGGAAACCTGCAGAATGACATGATGATCCTCCCATCGTTTTTCATCTTCCACACAAATCCCCTTTTTTTTCCTGCTCCATACTTCTGTGGCTCCGTCCCCACCGGGTCGCTGTCTAAAAGTTTCATTTGTCAACGCTATTCAGGAGGGTTGACAGAGCGGATGAGGCCCAGGGGAGAGACATCAAACATGGGATGCTGGCCTTGGTCGGCCCCCCGCCCCTCTGTCCTCTCCCCATCACATCTCTATTTAAGTAACTGGCCTCTTCGTCTGTCTGCGCATGATTTGGAGCTGGCTGTCGCAAGGAAGAAAGAAAAAAGGCCCAACAGCAATGACAAATGACAATCTCAGAATAAACACAAGTGTTGGTGGTGGTGGACGGGAGGGGCTGATTCACTCTTTCACCATCCATCAGCCTTTTGTTGGTCGTCTCATTAACCTCTGTTCTCCGCCTCTGTCACTGGGCTTTTTTTGTTCCTTTCCAGTCACCGTCTCATTTTAGTGGAAATAAAGGGGAAGAATTTCAAGTAATGCAGCTTTATTTTTCTGTTTTTACACTTTAAATAAGACAAAACTAACTTATAAGTAACGTTACAACAAGATGTAGGCTTTTCAAGCCAATAATTCCTTAATATGGAAAAGTTTGACTGGGCGATTATTTCACTAATAGACATTTTTAGCATAAGTGAAATAAGGCTTCAACTAAAAACTACTTTAGTAATCGATTAACCAATCGATTTTTTGGTCCACATCTTTTTGTCTTTTTGTTTCATGTGATTATTGTACAATGATAAGAAATTTTGTTCTATTCTTTTGATCATTCTGACGATTAATCAGATTTTACAGGTTTTTCATTTAACCACTTCAGCCTTTTATAAACAATATTAAAGATGCAAATAAAGAATTAAATTTCTTTTATCAATAAGAAAATAAACATTTATTGCCTTAAATGCAATACCATAGCACAGCTTTAGAAATTTTGGCTAATATTTACAGATAAAGGTGTTTTTATCTTAGATGTAAACTGTATATTGTTTTTTTGTACAGTTTTTACTTAATTACTGCTTGTTTTTTCACCTAATGGTGTTTTTTGACTTCATATACTCCAATTAACGATATTATTTGATAGCTAAATCAGCTGATGATTATTTCCATAATCGATTAATCATGATTATTTGTGATTACTCACAATTAATCCGATTAATCACCAGTGGAACATCTTTTTCATCAATATTAAGCACTAACTGACTTAAAACAAGCTTCTATGTCTTGCTGAAAAGTTATTTCTAAGTCATTTCAAGTGTACTAAGATATTTGCTCCAGTCAGACTGTGTGTTTTGCAGTGAGTCGTGTATAAGGGCACGCAGTTGGCCTGTAAGTGTTTGCATGCTGAAAGCACGCTGCCCTGTAGCTCTCAGCACCAGCTAAAACCTGAAGGCACCGAGCCAAGCCCTGCTGATCCCAGCGCCGGCTCCACCAAACACACACAGCAGATGCCTCCTCTGCAGCAGCACAGGAATTCGGTGCATCTCCTCCAACACCAAAGGCGTATTCCTTCTATAAACAGCCGGGATTAGAGCGTTTGGAGGAAGCCAGCATGTCCATGCGGACATCAATGGCTTGCAGATGAAAAAGCATCTCAAATTGAATTAATAACCGCCGGCCACCAACTAATCCTGACCAGTCCCACTCATGTCCGTACTCCAAACCTCTTCATCTTTTTATAACTGCCCCCTGCTCTCTGGGGATGCTCAGGTGAGGGTCTTCTGACGGGGCGGGGTGACGAGTGGAGGGGGATGAAGCGGTAAACACATCGGCTCAGGTAATCCGTCAGCAGACAGGCCAGCTTTGGACGGCAAAGTGACTGGCAGCTGGAGAGCAAGTGGACAGCTGATGTGGGCCGAGCCGGCCGCAGCACGCCAGACAGGATAAAGAGATGTAAGCCCCCCTCCCCCACCCGTTTCCACATGCTCGGCGCTCCCCCTCGTCCTCCAACCGTAGAGCCGTGTCAACTTGAAACTCTTTCATCTTTGAACCCAGTGGGTGCTAAAGCAAACTTTCCACTTTGGATCCCAGGGGCCCGGGCGTTATGGAACCGCAGAGAGACCGGTTCCCTGTTTGCAGTGGGTCACTGAAGGGGGGCGGGGGGAGGTGAAGAGGGTGAGGGGGGGCGAGGCGAAGGTCTTCTGGCTGCCAACGGCTTTGGAGCATCAATAGATGGTTGGAAGATACTGACGCAGGAGTATCCACACTGCAAAAACACCAAATCTTACCAAGTATTTTGTGCAGTGCAGTTTGCCTGCAGCTTTAACGTGGGCCGGGCTGATGAACCCAAAATTAACGGAAATTCTTGACATCATTTCGCTCATATTTGTATTTCTGCTGTTTTAAAAAAGTTGAAAAGAAAAGTTGTCCTATTTGACTGTCTATGCTCATATCCCTTTAAAGGCGACTTGTTATGAAAATGCATATTCTACACGTTTGTACGTCCATTTGAGTTTCTACTGCTTCTAAAATCAGCCCAGGCAGTAAAAAAACAACAACAACAAAACAAGCGAGGCTCTCCAAAACCTCTCCAGAGTGTAACGTCACAAATCAGCCCATAAGAAAATGTGCAAAAAGTGTATTTACATATTCATAAACTGCAAATTCGATTCAATAAAAAAATAAATGTATCGCTCAGCCCTAATCCAAAGTAAGGTGATGGATGGATGACAGAAAACAAAGCAGACAAAACAAACAGAAAGCTTCCAGATGGATCGTAAGCAGACGAAATGTGACGGAGAGGCGGCTGCTGGCGGCCGGCCGGCCGGAGATTTCCACGTGAAACACAAGGTGGGATACAGTAGAGGCTAACAGCAGCCAGCACTGCCTTCATTAGTGAGGTCAGTGCCCCGGGGTACTTAGTGCAACACTGGAGGCCTATGCAGCCGCCCCCTGGCCTTGTGCAGAGGTGGATATTGCATCTTTGCGATAACATCTCCCCACATAGGAGGGGGCCCCGGCATCATGGCATAAAGACCCCTGTTTTCGGCAAGTTTGAAATAAGGCTTTGTTCCCCCAAGGCCTTGGAGCCCCCCTCCTCCCCACCACCTTCTCCTCCTGCTCGTTCCTCCTGGGTGGGCCGGAGACTTTCCAAAAAACTGAGCAACTTGTGTCTGGGGATACCCCAACCCACCCCCTGCCCCTCAACCCGACCAACCAACCAACCAACCATCCAACCAACCAACCCCCACCCTTCTATTGAGCCTACACACACACACACACACACACACACACACACACACACACACAGAGACCCTCCGATCCAGACAGTGGCGTCCGCTGGCTCTCAGCCATGGCAGTGTGGACTGGTTGGTAAGAGAGCTGGAGATCCTGAGCTGTGGAGGAACCAGGAGGGGCCTTGGTGGGCTCATCTCACCCCAGGGGGAGTGGGGGCCCACAGAGAGGAGTGGTGTGTGTGTGTGTGTGTGTGTGTGTGTGTGTGTGTGTGTGTCTGGCAGTGCCTCGCTCCCTTAGTACAGACACTCCATACACGTCTTCTCTATAAAAGCTCTACCACCAGTTATCGATTAATGAGTTACAGCTGCAGAACGTAACTTTTGGAAATGTTTTAATTTTGTTAACATATTTCTTGAAACTGGTATCATGTTGTGACAGAGTTGTATGCATTATTTTTTTTAAATTGAGCTCCTCTGCCTTCTCCCAGTGCTAATAGAAACAATCAATCAGAACCAGGAGGCGGGGCTTAGCGCTGTCAATCATGCTCACACATTCCCCTTGCCCTCTGCTATCCTACATCTGGTTCAAAACAACACAGTCTGCCCTGAATGCTAAGGCTAGTTAGCCGACCAATCGATAACGGCAGGTAAACGGTCATCTGTAACGCAGGGAGTAAAAACATGTAAAGAGCACAGTTATTTCTTAAGACTTATTTATTATGTCTTCAATAATATACTAAATAGACAATATTTTAATAAAGCAAAGTAGTCAGGTTTGTGTAGAAAAGGAATCTGTAAATCCTTGTCAATCCAAAATACAAACACAGTCTTGCACTGTTGCTGTTTTAAATTACAGAAACATTTTTAAACCGTTTTTGGGATTTATTATCCTCATGTTTTTAACACCCTGAAAGAAAATTACTTTGTCTTGTGCCTAAATAAATAAATGTTTTAGGAAGCTTTTATTTGTCTTTAAAAATCCCAAGTTAATCACATTTGATTTATTCTTGAACTGAGGAGCCAAACAAAATCATCCTGAGGGCCACGAGCGGCGACAGGGATGAAAACAGGAACCTCTGAGGTTTCTGAACGGAAAAATAAAAGATGAAAAGAGTAAAATATGTAAAACTTAGTCCCCCATTTAACATATAGCTGCACAATTTGACATTTGAGATATAAATTTGCTTCATGGAAACACACCAGTTTTGAAAATAACTAGATTTGGCTTTGGGTGAACAAAAATGTTATTTCACAAAACTGCAATAGAAATTTCTGTTTTGCATCATGAGTCACATGATCAACAACCGGGTGCTGCAACTGGTGCAAAAATACGACAGGAAGTAGCTAGAGGATGATGTTGCAGGGTGTTTCGTAATGACTCATCACATCAGCAAACTTATTCGCATGCGATTTTAATTTTGTTTGTGAAAAATAACCTAATTGTAAAATTGTGATTATTTCAACATTAGCAGAATCCTGACAAAGTTTTGCTCACGTTTGTAATGGAAACACGCCTAGAAAAAACTTTTCTGACGCACAGACGCCTTGTGAAGGTCTGACTGTGGGATGGACAGTATAAATATCTGTCTGGACTCTGAGATGAGTTGCCAGGTAGGAAAGATGTGCAAACCGTCCATTTATATTCACATCAGCTGGTGGATTTATAGGACCCTTAAAACGGATCAATCATTTTCCACTGCAGGTCTCTTATCCACTCTCTCCTCACTTTCCTTTTTGATTCCCCCTCGGCGTACGCAGGCGTGCGCCAGGTCCTGCCCGAGCACATACATGTAGCAGGATGTGTGTGTGTGTGTGTGTGTGTGTGTGTGTGTGCGCGCGGCTGTATGTGCTTAGTGGCTCAGTCAACTACCAGCACTCGGCGCTTTTCATGTTCATTATCACTTGTTTTATAGTGGAATATTTAAGTCAGGGGCCTTGGCATGGCTGCGGCTATAGTTAGAGAACAAAGGAAAGCGCTGGGGGTGTCGGGGAGGGGGTGCCATGCCGGAGCGCAGCATAGAGCTTTTCCGTAAGTGTTGCGACCCACACTTCATGGAAAGCAAGGGGGGCAGGCCAGGCCAGCCGCGCAGGCAGACGGAGCTAAATTCAACTCATTCCCGTATTAATGGGAGCTTATGTGCCATTCCATCCCACTGAAGAGGGCATTAAGCTGAGCCAGACGGCCAGGATAAACCTCAAAATATCTTCCCCCACTGGACTAGTCTTTGCCTCCTGCATTTTTTGTTTAATGTAATTTCTTACGACGGAGAAATTTCAAGAAGATGGTTGAATGATCCCATGAAGCCAGAAATGCAAACGTTTTCAAGTGTCACTGCGAAAACACAAAATCTTACTGAGTAAATTTGGTCCAGTTTCTATGAGAGCAAATACCTTAATACACTTGAAATAACACAAAACTAACTTACAAGTAACTTTTTAGCAACATATTATAGAGGCTTGTTTTAGGTCAATAATTCCTTAGTATTGGTGAAAAAGTTCTAGCTCCACTGACGCCGTTGCCTAGCAACCCCAGCCAAGCCCAGCCGTCACCTAGCAACCAAGTTCCAGATTATTTAACTTATAACAAGACATTTTTCGCATCTTATGAGTTAATTTGTCTGCCAATGGAACAAGAACTTTTTAATCAATATTAGGGAATAATTTACTTTAAAAAAGCCTCTATTTGCTTAAAAGTTACTTTTAAGTTAGTTTTGTCTTATTTCAGGTGTATTAAATGTAGTGGTCTAAGATTTTGTGTTTCTGCAGTGTAACATTGCTGCAATGCTTTTCGTTTTGCTCTCTCTCTCCATCTCGCAGCGTGAATGAACTGTAGAAATCATGATTTAGGAAAGACGTCGTATGTTTCAGGGATTCCTTTGGTTTAATTAAAAATAAATGTTTTATCATTCTGGGTTATTTATCGTTGCTGTAACTCTGAGGTCACTGACAGGAAAGTTTTGAGTTTCTAACAATTATTAGTCAGATTTAGTGTTTTTGCAGTGTAGCCTCAAATCCATCAAGTGAAGAAATCCACTCAGCAGAATTTTACAAACTACATTGTTTCAGTTCATCTTCACCAGGTTCAGCCATCTTGCTCCATGTAGACTTGCAGCTGCCTCCCACATGTCTTCAATGGCAAAAACGTTTAAAAAATGTGCATGAAGTGGAAAAAATGACTGCAAAGATTCATTTGAACGTAGATTTGTTTATGGACTTGTGGGATCCTGTCATTGACCACTTTGGTTGGACATAACTATTGGCTGTCCACTTGATATATTAACGTGTTTATTTTTATTCACCATCTATCTTTGGAATGTGACAACATTGTGGAAAATGTAGAGTTTTAGTTGGCTGGAAAACGGGTTTTTTATGTATAATGTATGGAGACAGTGTTTGTTCTCTGGTTCTTGTTGCTTTTTTTGTTGAAACTGCATATTGAATAAACAAAAAAAACTTTTACTTCTAAGTCGGACTGTGACTGAACTAAGAGGGAGGGAAATTTCTATACATTTTTTTTATTTATCCTTTTTGCTTGCTGGTTAAAAACAGAGGTTAAAGAGACTTCAGAGTATTTGTAAATTACATGGAACAATGAGATTTTGTTAGGTGAAAAAATAAACGTTAATCAAAATAAATGTTGCTCTCTGTAACTGATATTAGGATCAGCTCTGTTTTTTTTCTTTACAAGTAACATTTAAACATAGATGTTAGTTTTAATGATATACAGTGTTTCATCAGTATTTTTGCTATGTTTTGCATATGTTTGTAATTGTTATATTATTAATGTTGTCCATTTTAGCCATGTTTAATTTTAGAAATGCTAACTGCTGTTAGCTGCTCATTGGGAGTTATTGCTTGCAGTTTGTTTAGGGTTATTTATTATATTTTATTTAATGTGCTGGTGTTAACCACCAACCTGATTTCCTCTTTTGTTAGAATAAATACGGTGAACCTGATTGTTTCTGTTACTATCAAGAATGAGGGAAAGCCCAGATGATGATGTCGTGACTTTGGAAACTTCTGATTGGTTAACTGACACGGTTGAGTTAATTTTACTGTTTTTTCCCTAAAGAAAAAACAGGAAGAGAATCATGGAGTTTCACAGGTTTGGTTCATCCTCAGGAATCATTTCCTGATGATTGAACGCTGTTCAAAAATGTATATGTTAGTATAGATAAGACAGGAATGTCCGACTGGCTGGACAAACCTCATAGCGCTCAGGATTGGTTCTGGTCCGAAACCTGAAAATCAAGCCAGAACTTTGTGAAAATGATGCTGAAGTTGGTAAGACTGTCGTTATCCTGTATGGTACTGAAAGGCCACTCGGCATGGAGAAGCCATTATTCCATAAAAAACATTGTCAGCTGTTTATTCTTTCATTTTTATAATTCTAAAACAAGACGATAAGCATAGCTTCAAATTCAGAAAAATGTATTTGAAAATTTCTGGTTTCTTCTGTAAGTATTTTATGAATCCTCGCCACACTTTCCACATTTTTATCTGTAAACGATGAGCAATTATCTCCTTTTCTGTTAGTCTACTACAAGAAGTCCCAATGAAATCCAGAGAATTTTACAAAAAGTTAACTTTTGGCACCTGGCTAAACATGAAACATCCGGTTTACAAACACAGTCGCTTTAACCATAAAATAAAATCTGGAAAAGAAAGAAAAATTGTGGAAGTTTAAAATCAAACTTGAATATTTATTTTATTTTATTTAAATTCATGGCTACAATCATTTACAGTTATATATAAAGTTATATTTTTGAAAACCAATAACTGACTTGTTAATTCAGTGCAACCCTGAGATAATACCAGAATATGAATTCAGTTTTCTGATATGTGAAATTATAATCTAGTCTTCACTTTTAAATTTATGAAAAGTGACAAAATTATCAGAAAAATGTTGCATATTTCAGATGTTGCTTTGTGATCATATGCAAGTTAAAGGATCCCAAACTAAAAGATATTCATTGCATAAGAGTTTTCAGTTTTGTTATAGATTTCAGTGTGTGCGTGCGTGCGTGCGTGTGTGTGTGTGTGTGTGTGTGCTATAGAACAAGCTGAAGAGTTATTAGTTGGCAGGGATAATTGGACTCTATGTAGGTGGCATGACCCAGCTGTCTGCAGCAGGAAGGCCCAAAGCTGAGTGTGACCTTAACCACTGACCTTACAAATGCAATACAGTGACCTTTGACCCTGCCCACATTAAAGAGACAGTGTTGTCTTTCTGCAGTCAGCCAGCAAATTAGAGCGAAAGGGGCCAAAGCGTCGTCTTCCTCCCTGTCTGCTGCCGCATCCTGATGAAGTGTCAGTGAAAAGCTACAAACTTTATAATATTAGCTCCTCCATTTCCAACATTTGAGTTTATAATATGAGATGTTGTAAAGTGAAATCAAATATTAAAGAACTGAACTGGTTTTAAGATTGGTAAAAGTTTCCGTGTTTTTAATTAGATTGAAGGGAAAGTGAAGGAGTGACCAGTTTTTCCAGGTTTCTAAAGCAGAATAGAGCAGATTTACCCCTCCGCCATTCATTCCTCTGCACTGCCAGTCAGCTGGCTGAAAGAAAGCCAATACACTTTAACTTCTGTTAAAAGAAAGATAAAGCCAGCTATTGGGAATTATTTCCACTTGTGGTAAAATACAGTCATAGTAAAGAGACTAGTAGATATATATGGATGTATATTAGTGCTTTGCTACTAATTGTCAACAATACGAGATCTACATAACATAAAATAAGAATAAAACAAAAGCTTGAATTAAAAAGGAACTGGGAAGCATGTCAGTTATGCTAGCTTGACTATGACAACTTTAACATGTAGAGGTGCTGTGGAATTTGGTGTTTCGGTTCAGTAAGAAAAAACGAAACAAAAGTTGACCCACTCACTCACTGACAAATGATCAGTAGCACAGGTGTTCAAATTCGCCGATCCACCGCCACTGAGTTCTGATGGTCACTTATTAATAAGCATCAAGCCTGAAAACATGAAACTGTAACAGACTGAACGTTCGGTTCTTTGTGTAGGAAATGTTTGAATGTTTTTTGGTGTTGGACACAATACGCTAGTGGAGCTGTTGACGGTCAGTTGCTATGGCAACCGGTCTGTGTGTAACGTAGCAAACACAAAGGGTGAGAAAAACGAAAAACGGTAGAGGTTTCCAGTTGTTTTTACGTGGTTTTTCTGCGTTATTTTCCCTTGACTGCAGCAAACTGCACTAAACTAATAATAACATCTCCAGGTTTCATTGTGTTCATGGATTTGTTCTCCCACAGCAGCATGGCTATGGATGGCATGTAGAAGAAAGATTTAAATGAGAAAATACGCCTACAAACTGAAGTAATCTGTGCACCTGATTCAAGAACTGGATATTTTTTTAAAAAGCAGGAACAAAGAGCTCACCAGCTGAAACTGTTCCTGAGTATTTCCAGCCTGAACTGTCACCTCGCCACACATTTTTCTCAACAAACAAAGCCATGGATCTGATCAGCTGCATGACATGTTGTTACAGTCTGTCAGGAGATCGCTGTCCCATCCAGAGTCGTTCTTATCCCCCTGGGCCGCCGTCACAAAGGGGGCAGGTAGGCCTCTCTGGGGAGAGGAAAGACATCTGTCAAGATGGAAGCAGATCTCTCCAGGCAACCACTGAGCGACAAGTGTGTCCCTTTGCCTTTCCTCCTGTATCACAACACTGCTGCTGAGTGACTGGAGGGCCCTAATGGACGCAGGTATCTGCTGTGACTCTGATCTCTTAGAAAAGCTCTTGGCGAACGAAGATAAAGCGAAAACAGAAGGCAGGCCATGAAAATTACATGAAACGAGTCTGAAAGGTTCCCTTTGATGGGGAAAGGTGTCCGACTCGATAGCCACACATTTTTCCTGTGGAAATTATAATCACATGTGGTTGTGAGCATGGAACTGTCCAGCTTGCAGTGTGTGTGTGTGTGTGTGTGTGTGTGTCTGTGTAAAGTCATTAGCATGACTTAAAAGGCCACAATCGCCACTTAAAACTCCAATAAAACAAATTAATTCAACACAGAGTTAACAAGATCAATCCATCATCTGGAAGAAACCTTTCATACATGATCAGGCAATGCATTATGACCACATGACCACTATTAAGGTGGTGTACCATTTGCCTACACAACACCTCTACAGACCACTAAACATCCTTGAACTGGTTATAATAGGTCCATGTGTTAATCAAAACATGTTCATTGCATTTTTTTTTACACAAAATCATTCTTGGATAATGAGATTTCAGTCTGTTTAGTTCTGCCTATTTTGAGCTGTTTTAGGGTGTCCTGTCACTTTAAATCCAAATAACCCTCTGTTGGCTGCACCCTCCACTGACACGTGAAAATGGCTATAAACCGATGTGCATTTATATGACCAAACAGCTTTGAAAAGCAGAAGTGGAGCCTCCTGCACAATCAACAAGAATGCAACAAGTGGTTTCCGGATGCTAAGTCAACAATTAAACACTCTGTCTTTTCCAGCAGCCATTGTACAGCGCATTCTGTGGGAAAACCAGCTGACCAAACATGCTGGACCTCAGCTAGGGTTGCTAGGTAACGGGTTGGTTTTTGTTGGGGTTGCTAGGTAATGGAGCATTGCCTGCTGATTTGTGCCGTTACATTCAGTAGGTTTTTGAAACAGCTCATTTTCCAGACACCAAAAAACATTCCCTCATTTGCAGGTCAGAAAACTGTAAATTAAATATGAAATAAATAAGAAATGCTACAATTAAATTTATCCTTGGTGAATTCTTAGGGGAACTGACATACATTACTCAAAGGACTTTGATTTTAGAAAATGTATATTCTAATTTGGAGTTATTTTCCAACTGTATTGATATTAATGGATGCTTTCAAACCTTTCAGTGTGAGATTATCAGGCACATTTACATTCCAGAGGTTTATATGTCATTACAAGCACAAGTTAAAAATGGGGTGTAATAAAGAGTCAAGGTTCAGGGAAAAATTATGTAGAGAAAGAGACTGATGGGGGGAACATGGAGGGATGTTGACAGGCAGCAAATTGAGGCTGAGAGGACGGCTTGGTCCCATTGTTTCAGCCTAATTTCATGGGATCAAACCAAAGCACAGCCGCAGACACAGACAGAGCTGCAGCAATCTGCTGGGAAATCTCTCCACTAATTGGCCCCGTGGAAAAGTCTGCCGCCTGCACACAGCGACCGTCTGCTGATTGCTTTACACCCGGCGAAGGCGACTGTACGAGCAACTAGACCTGCCACTCAATCAGAGCAGTGACAGCTCGCTGCGGCTAACAAGGAGAATCCAACGAGGCGCAGCGAGTGGAAATGTTACGGTGCAGGAGCAACGAGGGCCACTTTTAAAAACAATACAGCAACAAGCAGGCTTTCACCGTCAGTCACCCACAAAATCCTACCGAGTAGTTTGGGTCTAATTCTGGTGCAAATATCTTAAGATACTTGAAATAAGACAAAACTGAGGCACAAGTAACTTCGGTACGATAAAGGAGCTTGTTTAAGTCAATAATTGCTCATAAGTGAAGATAAGTGAAAACATCTGGTTAATCATTGTTCTGAATGTTGTTTTTTCCCCAAAATGGCCTGTTTGTGTCTGTACCACAGTTAAAGATTCATCGATTACTAAATTTGTTGACAATTACTTCAACAGCCGATTAATCGTTTCAGCCCTAAAGGGAAATAATCTGCCAGTGGAACTAGGACTTTATTTTATCAGCATTAAGGAAATATTGACTTAAAAGAAGCTCCTATATGTTGGTGAAAAGTTTGTTTTATCTTATTTCAAGTGTAGATATTTGACCAGAGACCAAAAACACTTGGCATTTTTACAGTCCGAGTTATAAAAACTTGCCAAGAAGATGCCGTCTCCCTCTGCAAAGGAATAAAAATCAACCACTGTCTGCTTCTGTTCTCAGTTAACAACCGCCACCCGACTACCACCAACTCAACAACTTTCATGTTATATTTAGCAACATTTCAGACAAAAAACATTCTAACAACAAAACTCGGAATTGGCAGGTCAAGATTTTTAAAGATTGGTGATCAGAGATTGGCCAAAAAAATCAATCAGAGCATCTTTACTGATTACACAACACGACTTGCTAGTCCTGGTGTTATAAATACTCCTAAAAATGACAATATGGTCATTGACAACACAGTGTATGTTGGAATGGTCTAGTCAAAGTTCAGGCGCATATTTCAGTTGGGAATTCGTGGCAAACTCTGTGTGTAAACTGTTACAGTTTGAGTTATTTTGCAGACCTGCATTGAGGAGCTTCTTTGGTTTTAGTTTGACTCACTTTGTTTGCGTCGCCTTCCTCCCATTTTCCACTGCGCCGTTCAGTTGGTCTGTTACGTAAAGCCTCCATAAAACAAGCTGAAGTTTTGTCGTGTCGTGCAACTGAGAAAAGGTTTCCTTTGCATTTGCTATATGAACATTTATATGCTTGTAAACCATTTTCTTCCTTCTCATTACAGAAATGTTGCAGTTTGGGAGAGAAAAAAAACAAAAATGCAGCTTCAGCTTTGTGAGAAGTTTCATCACAACTCCTGACACAATCAGGCTGCTTGGGCCCGGTTCTGGCGACGGTCCTGATCTGGGGTGACTCATTGTTTCCAGAACCTTTCATATGTGTCGCATTAGAAGGAGACAAAAGACACTCCCTCGCTGCTCTTTCCCAGCTCCTGTTTGGTTCCCATCCTCTCTTCCTTTCTTTAGCAATCCTCACAACCACATTTTCCCTCTTGCAGTCCTCACCTTCTTCTCACTCGTAGTTTCTTTAAAGATCCATTTCTTTGCAGTTTATTAAACCGAGGAATGCTGTGAGAAACTAAATCCCTGCTGGATGTTGAGGTCGTCCCTTCCTCGTTTCTCATGTTCTTGTTTTCTTATTGGCTGTCCCACCTAATTTGTCTGCATCACTCAGCGTTGTGTTTCTGGTTTGGCAGCAGGCAGGTTTTTACCTGGCATCCACAACCGTTTGTCTTGCACACAGCAGAGCTTGAGTATCTCTGTTATCAGATCATAAAAACTTTGAAGGTCTGCAGGATACATTTCATTCACATCTCGCCTTGTCCATCTTATGATTACCTGGAATGTTTCTAGCCTTTTCACAGAATGCAGCTAGAATATTTAAAGGTCATTTATTATGCTTAGGATAATCACAGGTGACAAAAAAAAAGTTACAATTTTTCCTTCAAAATCATTCTTAGATAATGAGATTTCAATCTGCTCAGTTCTGCCTGTTTTTAGCTGTTTAGTCACTTTAAATCCAAATGAGCTGCTCAGGCCACGCCCCCAACTCAGCATTTAGACTCACACGTGAAAATAACTGTAAACCAATGAGCAATTATATAACCATACATCTTTGAAAAGCAGAAGTGGAGCTTCCTGCACAGCCAATAAGAATGCAGGAAGTGGTTTCTGGATGGTAAGTCAACAACAAAACACGTTAGCTGGTCCAGCAGCCATTATGCAGCGCATACAGTGGTAAAACCAGCTGATTGTTTGTACTGTGCAGTTACATTTAGTCAATTACAATTTACTTGAGTAACTTTTTTTTTTATTACTTTTAGAAGTATTTATACTATACTGTACTTTGAGTAATTTTATTATGAAGTATTTCTACTCTTGAGTAAAATTTCTGGATTTTCTCCCCGCTGAATGAAAACCAAACATGTTTTAACCAAAACCCAGACACAGACCTGCAGTTATTGTTAAAGTTTCATCATTTTCTATTGAAAGAAACTGATTTGGAAACATTTTCTTCTTTTTCTGATGATGTAATTCTTAAATATTAAATGATTGATCATTTGATCAGTTACTCAGTACTTGAGTCGACTTTTTAATAAATACTTATTTTATCTTACTTGAGTATTTTCTTAGATGGCTACTTTTTACTTTTACTTGAGTAAAAATAAGTTGAAGAAGTGCTAAGCCTACTTGAGTAAAATGTTTGGGAACTCTGCATGTTAAGATAAAAGCATTTTTAGAGGGAGTCTGAAGTATTTGTAGATTTTAACTATTTATCGGGGGTCAGAATCAGACCGGAGAGAAAAAGTCAGATTCGGATCCCATTTACCTGCTGTGTGAACGAATCCTAAAATATACCCTACAGATTGTTGGAAATATTTCAGGGAGGGATGCGAGTCGAAGCTGATGGTGAGATTGGTTAAAGTCCTGCCTAAACATGAAGATTTCCAACAAGCACACCTCAGTGTGTAAGACTGCAAGTGTGTAATGATGCATGTGTCCCTGGTGACAGGCACTCTTAGCGACTTACAGTGGCTGTGTGTGTCTTATGAGAGCGAACGGGGGAGGCGGAGGGGGCAAGCACTTATAAATATGCATCTTAATGGCTGCTCTGTTCCCACCATTCACACCGAGCGACGGTGGCAGCCAGAGAGGCACGGGACGACAGGGAGAAGTGCTGCTGCAGCCACACAGAAACGCAGCAGTCAGGGCCGTCCAAACTCGTTTCTGACTCAACTCTTCAAGTAAAAATTATTCACAGGACAAAAACATTTAAAAAACAAAAAAATCAAGCAAATAAAGTTGTCTTTTTTACGTAGGAAAGGGATGTTATTGATCATAGATCCAAAAATCAAAACAGGATTTTTCGTGTTTGCTATAGAAAAAGAAAGTCTTCAAGTTTTCAACTATTTTTTGGCTTGACGTAAATCATTTATTTTCATATAAGAACAGGACTTGGATCACTTTATTTCAAAGCACTTGCTATATTTAGCTGAGTTCAAAAGTGACCCATTGGTTTTTGTTAAACAGGTTAGGATAGGTCAAAACGTTTATTCCATTTTTTAGATAATTTCAGAATGAGCTGTTTTAGGGCGTCCTGTCACTTTAAGTCCAAGTAATCTGCTGCTGGCCACGCCCCCTAACTGAACATTTACATTTGCACGTCAAAATGGCTGTAAACAGATGTACAACTGTACATCTTTGAAAAGCAGAAGTGGATCCTCCTGCACAACCAACAAGAATGTAGCAAGTTGTTTCTGGTTGGTAAGTCAACAACAAAACAACTTGTCTTGTCCAGCAGCCATTGTACAGCACAAGCAGCGAGAAGATCAGGTGACCAAATGTCACAGAGCTCTGACTGGGTTGCTAGGTAACAGGTGGGGCTTCGCTGGGGTTGCTAGGTAACGGGCTGCAAGGTTTTTGAAACGGCTCATTTTCCAGACACCAAGAAGTGTTAACTTACTGCCGGATATTTTATTAAGTGCTTTGTTTTTCAGAAGTATTTGTTTGAATAAAAGCTGATTTCACAAGGTTCTACTGTTATAAAAGCTGGATTACAAAAAGACAAAAAACTTTGTGACAATATAAGAAAACTATGTTGGTAATGATTTTACCCCGATTAGAAACAAAAGTCTCCATCTGCAGGGAACAAGTTTGAGTCGTTCTTGAACTGCAGCAAAAATCAGTCCAAGGTCACAAATGGCCCCCGGGCCACACTTTGGACACCTGGGGTGTAAAGAAACATCCACAAGAGACAAACTATGCCATACCTGACTCCTTCAACCGTGGCCCTTTTCAATGGACACACACACACGCACACACGTGCACATGCACACACACACAGGCCTTAGTAGCTGTAGTATAGAGGAGCGGAGAAGCAGCCTCCTCAGGCAGAAGCTGTTTGTCGCTAAATGAAGGCCAGCATTCTTTGGTTTCCCAGGGAGCTGGGTGCCTGCCAGTCCCCCAGCCACTGAGTGCCATTTTATTAAGAACAAAATGGAGCCCCTATGAAAGGAGCCCGGCGCTGAGCCTGCACAGGTCTCACAGAGCCCAGCCTCGGCATAAACAAACATCACCTTAAAGAGACAGGCCTGCAGAAGACAGGAGACGGCGGGGCCCCTCGAGGGCCGTCTGAGAGACACAAGCAACCCCCGGCAGAGGCGGGGCGCTTTATTGATAATCAGGATTCACCTTACAGAGACAAGATGGCGGCCGAGTGGAGGAATGCAGTGATAACGATGTCAGAAACAGTCAGCAGGACGCCCAAGATAAAGAGACGTAGGGCTGCAACGAACAATTATTTTAGCAATTAATCTGATGAAATAAAATAACACATTCTGAAAATTTTTCATTTAACATTAGAAACACATTAAAAGATACTAATAAACTATGAATCAAATCATTTTTAGACAAGAAAATAAACAATTTAACATCTAAAATACAACAACAGCATTGGATGTTTGATAGTTTCCAGCAGCTAAAAAACTGTGTGGAAAATAAATATACAGTCCTTGGCTGTTCTAATTATTATTTTTTGCATTAGCTGGTTAATAATTGGAAAGCAAAGTTTTATTTGTTATTTTTATTTTTTTTCTTATTATTATTTTACAGATTTTGAACCATTAAAGCTAAAACTGCCACAAGAAACACTGTGGGTTGAACAAATGTTTTGTTTTTTAACTTAAATGCAAAATCTATTTATTTTTGTACATTAGTTGCTCCTCTCAGGGGGGTGTTCGTTTAGCAAATGTCTTTTTTTAGTCTGTATAGTCCAGTTAATGATTAATCAATTACAAAATTAGTAGAGGATTATTTCAATAACTGATTAATCTAATTAATCGTTTCAGCCCCAATGAGATGGCAAATAGTCACAAAGCAAATAAAAAAGTCACTACATTAAAAAAGTCACAATTTACTGTTAAACTGAACATTAAAAAATCTTGAAGTCAAATGATCCTGATCTGGTTTGGCGATTCGTCCGCAGAGTTTTCATCTCATCAACGTTCAAAATCTGCTGCCCTCATGCAAAAGTTCACAGTGTAACCAGGAGGGGTCAGTAAAACAGAGTCAGCAAGGCTCCCTGTCAGTGTGTGTGTGTGTGTGTGTGTGTGTGTGTGTGTGTGTGTGTGTGTGTGTGTGTGTGTGTGTGAGACAGAGCAGGAGAAAGAGAGAACCTCTCCGGTTTGTGGACACAAGCACACGAGAGGCTGTGGTTTTTCAACAGTACGTGTGCGCTGACACACAAGAGCCTGTGTGTCTGCATACTGTATGAGTGAGAGTGATGCCCTGTCAACCTGAGAGATGACCTCTGACCTCTGGTTATGTGATGGTTTAACAGAAATGACAGCGCTGATAAATGAGCTCACCTTCTGTGTACACACATACAGTGACGTTAAACACAGAAAACAAAACAGCCTCTTTACTTTTGTTTAAGTTCAGAAAAACGTGTCAAATAGGTGATTATCTTCAGCTATTCAAGAAAGATGTTCAGTAAACATGAATGGAGCAACTTTTACTTTTTTAGCAACTTCATATTCTATGAAAATGTGCTGGTGCACTCAAAAAATAAATCTTGGTGTCAATATATGATAAGTGTACATCAGTTAGATGATTTTATTTGAAATTTGATACTCACAGGTTTAGTTATTCATATTAGAACCAGAATTAAAACTGTCAATTGAAATAATTTGTGAAAAAAAGGCTACATAAAAATAATATAGTATGAATTCCTTTTACATCAGGGATTTTTTCTACTCCACTCCACCAGGGGGCAGAGCTGCACCTGCATGTTAGTTTACCACAACCAAGCAAGCATTGAAAACTGAGATTGGGCCCCCACTATTTCCAAATTTATTTTTTATTATACATTTCTGTTAGCTGAAATCTGAGAATACTTGAATGATGCTAATGGATTGGCTGCTCTGTAAACGCCAGCCAACAGGATGTCTAGTAGCATTGCGCAGTAGCTAGTTACTACTTTAGCTTGTTTGCTTGTAAACTAGTAGCAGCCTGTGAATTAGCTATTTTAGCTAAAATAGTTTAGCTTAAACTGCATCTTTTATATATATTCTAGATAAGCTTTACAAAAAAAGCTACGGTAATTTTATGTGAGTAATTTGGAGTTACTTTTTACAGGGGAACCTACAAACTCTGATCTACACTGTAAAAGTAGGGATGCAATAAAAATTCAGTAAAACTAAATTTCCCTTCAGCTGCAGAACTCTGTCTCTTTTTTCCGGTAAGATTTTGGCATTTCTCCTGGACTGACCCAGAAAAACACTTCCTGACTCCAACAACTGCACAAAATGTGTCATGTTTAAAACGACTTCTGGTTTCCCCATGACTTCTGTGTTAAGGACAGGAGATGTAAACAACAAGACCTCTTAAAATGTTGTGAAGAGAATGAATAGAAAACATCTTTAAATGTTATTTTAAAGTTGTTGGGTTTGCTGAAATGGGCTAAAAGAGCCAGATTTTTTTTACATCTTTGTTTAGTTTACATTAAATAAACTTTGCTAAGTGTGTGTTGTAGTTTCTATTCCTGCATTGCTTTTATTTTTCACTTCAATGTATTTGTTTTTACATTTCTGTTCAGGACTTTGGTCAGCCTGGGTTGTAATTTTTAAGTGCTTTATAAATAAACTGTTGTCTTAAGTGTGTCATGTTAAATCTGGACAGGAAATACAGGCTTATTTTTCCTGGCTAAAAAAAGACCAAGAACAGGTTGAGCCGAAACATGCAAAAAAAGGAAAATATATCCGGTTTGATGTTGGATGTGTGTCGGTGCAGATTGCTGTCAGAATCCGTGTTTTAACTGATTTATAGACGCCGTCAGCTCTTTTAGTCATCAGATGCCTTTTGGACATCCTGTGTAAAACAACATGTGTAACTCCAGACTGCAGCTCTGTCTCTAAGTGACATTTGGTAAACAGAAAAGTAGCTTGGCATTATAAAAACAGATCATAAAGTGTTGTTTATAACTTAAGCTAATTATAAATTAGACTGGTGATGGTAAGATACCTGAGACTGGCGCCACGCGTAATGCGGTCCCAAATTTTCTCAATAAGAAGATTTCCCAATGTCTTGACTTGTTCCATTGATCATGAAAACTGAAAACAGATGGACACATTAAACTTAAACTGGATAAATGATGACAACAAAACCATTTTTTTTTTTGCTTATTCTAAAGCAGTTTCTAGCCTAAAAGGCCTGCAGGAAGGTGTGCATGCATAGGTTTTCTCTGGGCACTCCGGTTTCCTCTCATGGCCCAAAGCATTACAGTTCGGTTACAAGGCTTCACCAACTCAAATCTAAGACTTTTTAAGACATTCCTACAACTGTTATGAACCATATTTAAGACCTATGCACCGAGCAGGGTCTCCTCATTAGTGCCTTCACCAGGCTAAGCAATGTTTGTGTATTTATTATACATTTTTTAAAAATAAAACAGTAAAAGTGATGGCAAAGACAAGCTAACGAGTCTCTGGTGAAATTATGGTCAGTGTTTGAACACATAGGAACTCTGAGGTCAGGTGTTTTTTTAATTCATCAGAACGCCATAACCACTTCCTGTCTTTACCAATCTACACACTAACAACTTTGGCTAATAAAGCGATAAGTCACAGATAAACTATCATAAAATGTGGACGCTATTTAGGATTGTACTTTTTTCAACAGAAGTGAAACAGTGGAGAAAGCAAATGTCCTCAAGCCAACTGGCAAAGGATTTGCACTTACCCATGATAGCTAGCTAGCTAACTAGCAAGGGTATGCTAATCAATCAATCAAGTTTAGTTGTATAGCACATTTAAAAGGCAGTTCAAAGTGCTTTACATTGTGAAAACATAAAAAAGTGGGAGCCAAACACAACTTCCTAAGGACCTACACTTGTGCTCTCAACATTTCTCTCCAGAAAACTTTAAGACATTTGTACGAGCAAAACTGACAAAGGCTCTAACAAGTGATCGTTACCTTAACAAGCTAAAAGCAAATACCTGGCTTTTTACCCACACAACGCCTATGACAGAACATCCAGCTAGAGAGCAAAGAATGCTGGGAGGAACATCAGACAGCGCTGAGAGTTCCTTTAAATGCTAACTGAGCTCTGTGGCAGCAGTACCAGCGGCACGTTTATGTCCAGATGAAGACTGGACCAGCTGTTACTGGACCGGACACAGAGCATAGCTGTTTTGGCTGGACAGAGCAAGCGCAGCTGGACATTCAGACGTCATTTACCCAGAATGCATTGCTATGTGAACAACATGGCAATGTTTGTGTGACAATATTTTATTAAAAATTATAAAAACTAAACAGCCTACAGTATTATTACTGTATTGTAATAAATATTTCTCAAATAAAGTCTATTGCTACAACTAATAATGGATCCCTTTAAAAGCAACTGACGTTTCTTTAAATGAATTTACAACATTTTAAGACCTTAATTTTAGATTCCTGAATTTTAGACTCTTTATGGCTGTGCGGGCACCTTATGGGTCTCTGCCGTAAGTATGAGAAAATGCGTGTTTGGTTATTTGTCTGTGTGTCGCTCTGTGATGGGTCGATAACATGTCCAGGGTGTATCCTGCCTCTCAAATAAATGACTGCTGTAAATACACAAACCGCTGGAAAATCTTACCAACGCAACTGATCTTCCTTTCAGATCAATCACGTTAACTTTAATGCATGTCAGGTGTGAACTCAAAAGGACTGAATACTGAAACTTACAATGTAAGTTTAGGGTTGTGAACACTTGTGCACCGTTTTATGTTTTCTCCCACAGATTTGTTTGTTTTTCATAATTTACGTCACCAAACCCTTGGATTTTAACACTTCTGAGATGCACTGCTAAAACGCAGAACCACAACTGAAGCTCCACTGACGTGATCATTTTCAGGCGAACATGCCGCTGCGTATCAGTCACACACACAATAAAAACACACACAGAGCGATGGGACCGGAGCCAACATCTGTCTCTGATATTATTTAAGCAACCGATTGTAGTGGGAGCCCACCAGAACCGCGTCTGGCGCTGAGCGTTAAACGTCCGTTCAGACGTTCCTGCAGGCCGACGGCGTGCTGTTGGCTGAACCGTGTGAGTGTGTGTGTCTGCATTTCTCAGAATGTGACTGCATACCACCGTGCTGTGTGTGTTTCCACAGACATGTGAGAACAGTGTGAGTGTGTGCGGGCGGCTGTCCCCCACCGCAGCGAAAAGCCGCAGCCTCAGACCACATCAGAGGGTGTGTGGGAGACGGAATGACAAGGCCAGGAACCAGCCAGCGTCGGCCTGCAGCCACACACAGACACACACACACCATCACACTCGTGCATTTACGACACCAGCTCCATCTACTTATTGACACATACTGTCCTTTACAGCCTGACTCCTGCTTTCCCCCCGTTCTGACACATGCGAATGCATTTAACACCAGCCATCGTTACACCGCAGACCCGATCCAGTGGCCACCGTTTAGGCCGGCGTGCCGCTCTGTTGGTGTTTGCATATTTTCTCAGAGGCCGACAGAAGCTGCGCTTCCATTAGCTGTTATGGGAATAAACTCGCTTAATGGAAACACGCTAATTTAAAAAAAATATTTTTTTTGACAGAGTTGCTGCGTTAGGATGATTTTTTTTTCAGCCACAGTAGAGCAGTTAGTATTTTTTTCAAACGAAACAAGTCACGTTACTACTGGAGAAAGCGACAAAGAAGATGACAGGAAGTAGTGAGAGGATGATAGTTTGACTGCAAAAAAACTAAATCTTACCAAGTATATGAACCAATAACATGGAAAAATGTTATTAAAAGTGAAATAATCTGCTAATGGAACAAGAACCTTTTCATCTATTATTTACTTAAATGCGTATATCTAGCTATAAAGCTACTTTTAAGTTAGTTTTGACAAATTTCAAGCATACTGAGATATTTGCACAGAAACTAGACCAAAAATACTTTTTGGTAATACGTTTTTTCAGATAATGTATACAATATATATCATGACAGACGCGATTAAAATCAATAGATAAGACAGCTGATAGAATATTCACTGAACTCTGATCCAGAACCGCACAGCATTCTGGGAGGTGTAGGCAGAGGAAAGGCTTTACCTGCTCAACATGTCACACCCGCTAAGCAAGACTGGCGGCATCAACCAACTCACTCTTCGGTTACCTAGCAACAACCTTCTGGGTAGGAAACACCCAGGAGGTGTTTCTCCCTCCAACCGTTGCTAGGTAACGACCTTAGAAGGTCGTTACCTAGCAACTACCTTCTGAGGAGCTCGTAACTACTTAAAAATAAAAAACAACGGTGTGGAGTGAAAACTGTGGATAAAACAGGAAAAGCAGCAGTTTGGCAGAATTTATAATTTATTACATTTATAATCAATAATTATCAATATCTCATGTCGGTGCCATGTTTCTTGATGATTTATCGCATAAATAAGCTTATTTATGAGATTTTGATTTCACGTCTCATTGTAACATTCTATTTTTTTTTTTACATGAGACGAGTATCGACAAAGATTTGAGCACATTTGTAATAGAAATGCAGGTACAGAAGGAAGAGAGAGAAAACAGGCCTGTTGAGTTTTCAAACTGCACAGTTCAGTCGTGTGTGTAAGTTAAATAAAAATAATTAAATTTAACCTGGTGGAGACAGAAATAATCCCTGAAAACTGGCAGGAACTCAGAGGAGAGCGACGAGACGACTGCATGCCTCTTTGAGAACACAAACACGTTGCTGTGTCCGGCCGATGCATTTTCTCACGCTGACACACACACACACACGCACACACACACACACACACACACACACACACACACACACACACACACACACACACACAAAGACGCAGGTCATCCATGGGTGAGTGAAACCCAGACGCGGTGGGTTTTTTCTTCTTCTTCTCCTCCCTTGTGGTGGACACATCACTTTTAGGGAAATTGCTCGGCCCATTATTGGAAAGTGTTACCGGAACGTCAATTAAGGGGGAAGTTTTTAACCTCGTGCTGCAAAAATAAACAGAACGAGAAGCTTATTAAAGGCAGGGTCAGCGCAGACAGAGAGTCTGGAGGGATGGATGGAGGGAAGGAAAGTAGGAGTCACAGAGGGATGGAGGGATGAGATCTGGACTTTGACTAGGCCATCAGTCTGGAAACTGCAGATCTTAACTGTGGCCAGCTTAGCTTTTGTTTCTGTGTTTTTAAAAAAATCAATTAAGTTTAGTTCATTTTTATGTTATAAGGGTGAACATGACATGTTTTTCATTTTTCATAAATATGAAATGATTCAAGAAAATAGCTTTAACTCTTCTGATGAGTTTGACATCTTTCTTCTTTGTCATACTGAATTTCTCCTTTCTATTTCATTATGTTTTGATCTCATTGCATCGTATCTCTTGCTGAATTTATAGTTTTATTTAGGAAATAATTTATGAAATCACACCTTCATCACTGAGCAGCTGAAGCGGTGACCTCTCAAGGAAATGCACCAAATGAAGGTGGTGGATTTGATGACAACAAATGCACAGATTGTCCATCACAAATCATTATTTTTAAAATTACTTATTTTTCTCAGACATCACAATCATATGTTGGTTTGTAATATAAAATCTCAACAAAACAAACTGAAAATTTTAGATTCAACATGAAAAAAGTCACAAAAACGCAGCAAATTTCTATGTAAAACTATCAACAGAACAGAAAAGGTGGATGCAAATGGAGTTGGAAGAAAAAAGAAAAGGTGTAAAAGTCTGCAAACGACGGGTGCGTAAGTGGAAGAACGCAGGTGGGTGGAAAGGGTGAAAAATGTGAATTAAGGAGGAAAGGAAGGTGAAGGGCAGATGGAGAGGGGCGGCGGAGCCGAGGCGCAGTTTGTTCTGTGCAGAGTTACTTTGAAAATACAGTGGGTTCGGAGCAAATAAACACTGTGGGCGAAAAGGAGGCAGCGTGGGGGCTGCAGACAAAATGCTAGCAAGCATGTAGTCAGAAATATGACTTTGAGAAATAACTTCAAACAGGAGAGCAGAAGATGAAACAACCAGAGGGAAAAAACAAGTAAAAAAAAACTGACAATGGAAAAAACACAGAATCACTCGGTCAATAAACGTCACTGTATGTTTAAACACTAAACAACAGAAATCATTCGTTCCACATCACTTCTCTTTCTGTTTTTGTTACAAACAGTCGAATAACTTCAGCATCTCTTTACCCTGAACTGTGTTCAGCATTTACCTGATTAGTAAACACAGCTGTGCAACATGGTGGTGGCAGCATCATGCTGTGTTAAAGCTGTTCCTCATCAGGCAGCTGGTCAGAGTTGATTGATTTAAACCGTCTAGTTGTAGCTCTGGCTGTATGCTTAGGATGGCTGTCGATCTCCCAAAGGACATTCGTGTGTTACATCGGCCTAGTTAAAGTCCAGACTTAAATACAACTACTTTTTACCCATAGATGCTCTTCATCCAGTCTGACTGAGACTGAGCTGCTCTGCATGGATGAGAGGATAAACTTTCATTACTGTAATAAGAAATTAGGGCTAAAACGATTAATTGTTATTAACTGATTTTTTTAATTGTCAACTAATTCAGTAATCGATTAATCATTAACTGGAGTATCAAATTAAAAAAGGCAATTTGCTGAAGAAAAAAAGCATAAAAAACAGTAATTTAGTCAAAACTGCATAAAAGTATATATGCATTTTGTGTTTCAGATACAAACACGATGTTTGACCCAAAACTTGTCAGGTGGATTTTTTACATTCATTCGGTTCAAATTCACTAAAGGAATGGTGTTAATGTTTATTTTATTATTTTAAAAAGTCTGATTATTTGTTTATTTCCATCTTTTAATGCATTTCTAATATTGTACAGAAAAAAACTTAAGAGGTTTAATGAAAAATCTGGTGAAAGTGCCATTTTTTTTTGCCAGATTAATCGATTAATCATCAGAATAATTGATTACTAAAATACTTGTTTTAGTTGCAGCCCTAGTTTACTGAGCATATTTGTGGTATTTTAGTTTGTAAATGTTGCATGGATGATTTCTGCTAGATTTTAAAGACGTCTTCATCTGAATGGTGATGGACAAATATCAGTTTTTTATCCCATTAATTGATTAATCGTGAGGATAGTCAAGCGTTTGTTGCATTAAAGTTTGCAGTTGTAAAGCAACAAAATGTGAAAAGTAAAAGGATAACGGTTATACCTGCAAAGTTTGCCTGCACTTTATTAAGGCATCTGTTGGTTTTATTAAAGAGCATTAAAGGTCCAAAATATCCTGAAGGTGTTTACAGAGCAGGAACAGATCGAATGGCAAAGAAGCTGATGCTTTACTGACTCGAGCCTGCAGAACTGGGTGGAGTGTGATCAGATGGCTCCAGGGGGTCTAAGTCTGCAAGCTCACAGGCATGTGAAATGCCTTCACACAGCCAGTGTGTGGGCCTCTGTTTAGAAAAGGGCCTTGCCAAGAGCCCCATCACCATAACAGACCAACAGCTGCTGAGAGGCGGCCTGTTCCATACAGCTTGCTAGATTACACATTGGACACAAACAATGAATTTCTCCTCTCGCTCTGAATGGAAAAAGAAGAGGCGTGAGTGTAGCTGAAATAATAAACAAACCGGCTGGGAGCAAGCATTATCTCCAGAGGGAGACAAGTTCCCACTGACACCTTCAAGAAATATTTCAATGTCGAGCAGATTTAGGTTGGAATGGGACATTTTTCCACAGCAGCAGCAGGAAAAACTAAAATTAACTACAGCAGGAGTCAGATCGATAAAAAAAATACTGAGAAAATGAAAGCAAAAACACAAAATAAAACCAGGAGGAAACAAAGTGATGCGGCGCAAATTCACTGATCTGGGTATAAGGTGAAAATCTTAATAAATGATGAAACTCAGATCCTCAGATTTTCCTGCTGACGCTGCGATCCTAAAATCCAGTCTGGTAAATGAAAACAACTTCAGGCCAGGAGCCGTTTTCTGTACGAATATCAGCACATAAATGACATGTTCTTCCGATATTTCCCATTTTGAGGAGCGGTTAAAAGAAACAGTCCTGTGTTTCACATCATATTTACACTAAATGGAGGCAGGAAGTCAAATTACCTTTAAAGCTTATCTGATTCCCGGATCAACTTTAAAAACTAAAGTTTACATTTTTAAATATGTATTGTGTGTATTATAACCTATGGAAGACAATCAGGGCCACAAAAAGAAGGAAATCTGACTTTAATTACATCATTCTGAGTTTTTTCTTTTATTGTAATTCTGACTTCAATCTCACAATTATGACTCAGATTCTAATGTTTTATAGCTTTTTTTCCGGATAAATTTTGAATTAAATATGAAAATTTTGATTTTAATGTCAGACTTTAGTCTCTCAATTATGACTTTTTACCTCAGAATTCTGAATTTTATCTCAAAATTTTGACTTTTTTCTCAGATTTCATAATGAGAAAAAAGTTTGGTCTAATAATTCCAGAAATTCTGACTTCAATCTCAAAATTTTTATTTTAAATCAGCTACTTAAAAAAATAAATAAAAAATCACTGAAGTCCTGACAAGTTCCTCCAGGAAGTTAGTTTTCCTCTTGTCATCTCACACTGACGCTCCTTCTTCCAGGTGCTTCTCTGTGTCTAAATGCACGAAAATTAAGGTCTGAATGTGTGAATTTATTCTTCAGAAAGTATTCTAGTTTCAGGATCAGGTTTGGTTGAATACATTTAATATCCCCAAAAGGGCAGGAGATGAAAAACGACGTGTTGAAAATAGTTTACACTGAGCAACACTCCTCAAAGTCGCGTCTCAGCTCGGTTGCAGTTGTTTGTTTATGCACATTAATCATCTTTACCGCCACATCCATCCGTCTTCCATCTGTAACTCGAGACGGACAGAACAAGTCGATTCAGAACCACATGTCTCCCAACTTGAAGTGATTGTCAAGCTGATGTTCAGCACAGGAATGCTGAGCGGACAGAACGAGCCGGCTTCTCTCTGCTCCAAGCATCGTGAAGAAGAAGAAGAAGAAAGAGGAGCAGAAGAAGAGAGCGCAGGCGAGCCGCGGTTGATGTGGTTCTGACTGCGGTCGTCATCCCAGGATGAATGAGTCACCAGGTCCAAACGCCACCCGGTGCCGCTCAGCCACAGCTGGTGCTGCTGTGGGCTGCAGCGCGGCGTCATGCTGCCACCATGTGGTCAAAGAGCAGAATGCACATGAGCTGGGATTTCACATTTTTAGTCACAATGCAATTCAAACAAAAAACAAAATAATTATTTCTCTAGAATGAAATGTATCTTTATTACAAGGATTGTTGACACTTTTAACTGACTTTTAATGCTATTTTTAAGGGAACGGCATTAAAAAAGTGTCTATTTACTAAATAATGCAAACAATGACACCTTAATGCACCTTAAAGCCTTATTTTTATTTGAATTTTCATAGAAACCATTCATAAATTTTTATGTTTTTTTTAAATACATATATGAATGATTTGTTTGAACCATTCATCCATTAGTGTTTTAAGTAATAAATGTATGAATGGTTCCTTTGAAAAGTCACATGTTTGCATATGAATAAACATGAATTAAGCATTCAGGTCAGGAATAAACAACCAACCAGAAGAAAACAAAGAGAAAACAGATAAAGGCTCTCAGACAGCCACAATAGGAACCAATTACATTTCCACACACCAACAATTTCCTTTCATCTTATTTACCAGGGTCACACAAATCTTATATTTAACCTTTTAATGGACTTTTAATTCAACTCAAACTGTATAGACGGTCACCTTCGCCCTGATTGTCTCCATGATGAACACAACGAACATCTTACTTTCTGAAAAGTCTGGAAAACAAAATATGAATCACAACTGACCTTTTTTTTTGTCTTTGCCTAAAGTTAATCTGCGCTGTGAGCGCTTGCAAACCAAAGTCCAATTGCTCGTTTTGTGCATCTACTTATGCAGATTAAAGCCATTCTGACTCTGATAAATGTGGGAAATCCTCAATGGAGCTAATTACGACTAATTAGCAGCAACAAGTCAACACACAATATGACAACTCAATGTGAACAATCACATGTGCATTGTTCCACTTCCTGGAGAGCGACGGCAGACGGGATCGAGCTGGGGCAGAATCAGCCCCGCTGGCTGAGGTGGGGCAGAAACAGCCCCGCTGGCTGAGCTGGGGCAGAAACAGCCCCGCTGGCTGACGTGGGGCAGAATCAGCCCTGATGGCTGACGTGGGGCAGAATCAGCCCTGATGGCTGACGTGGGGCTTCTGCGATGTCTGGAGGCATCCAGAAGCAGTGCAACTCATTTCACCCATGCAGGAATCAAAAGTGTTTTTGTTTCTACAAGGCTTCAAAAATCCTGTCAGCACAAAATGCATCAAACTCGAAGCTTCACCTCAGAGGTTAAACTGCATCAGTACAATGTTTTCACATGAATGTGTGTATAGCATGTAAAATATACCAGGGCTGATTAATCATGATTAATCGATTCTTCAAATAAACATCAACTAATTAATTTGGTAATCGATTAATCTCTAACTGGAGTTTACAAAATATACATTTAGCATTTAAGTTAAAAAAAATGTCACTGTAAAAAAAAATTCAAGCCAGACATCCTCAGGTTTTAGTTTCACTTCATTCAAATTCTGAAAAAACTAAAACATTTCCTACAAACCACCTTTAGCTATCCAATTATTAATCGATTTATCTGAAAGCAGAAAGGGCTGAGCTTTTCACATGTTGACGTTAGAAGTATTTTTTCAGCTGCAGATACATATTTTACTACAAATGATCAGGAGTAAACTAAAGGAATGCTGGTGATGCATTTTAGGCAATAAAATGTTTATTTTCTTATTTTGAAAATGAACTAAATTATGTTTACTTTATGTCTAATACTGTATTAAAAAGGCTTAAGCAGTTAAATGAAAAGTATGCAGAATGTATACATTTTTTAAATCTGATTAACCATCTGAAAAATTTATAGAATAACCGATTACCAAAATACTCGTTAGCTGCCGCCCTGGAATAAAATAAAATGTAATTTTTCAATGCACAACTTTTAAACTTTATATCAGATGTTTACATTGGTAAAGTAACATGCCAATGTTATCCTGCATTCGCACAATAATATAATGTAGAAAAAAGCGTCCAGTTCTGAGGACGCGCTCCGCATTAGACAGAGTGGACAGGTGAGTCTCTCCATGTGAGACGATTTATGGAAATAAAAGTCACGTTTCAACAGCTTCACATTAATGCTCAGCAGTGTAATGGCTGGACTAACCCTCCCGTATTACCCAGAGCACACCGAGACGAGCCTGTTGTGGTGCGTGATCTGCTCGGCATG
This sequence comes from Poecilia latipinna, assembly GCF_001443285.1. Lineage (NCBI taxonomy): Eukaryota > Metazoa > Chordata > Actinopteri > Cyprinodontiformes > Poeciliidae > Poecilia > Poecilia latipinna. The sequence goes on from NW_015114554.1 coordinate 65,089, forward strand.
TTAACGGGGAAGCTGGTCGTTTATCTCACGCAAGCAGAAGCAATTTTGCAAGAAACTGGTGAACCATAGTGGTAAATATTAAGCTTTCATTCTGTGATGAGAATTAAAATGCCATGTCTGTTTTACTGGGTCGGGTTATTAGACACCTTCATCTTTCTCAATGTGTCATCAATTCACAATCAGAAAATTTTATGTGTGAAGAAGCTTTTTCTGTGAATACAGCTTCAGTTTTTTAAAGGTACATTTGCATGTCTAGAGAATAATATTCTGAACATTTTCTTTCATAAAATAGCTCAAGCCAAGTCAGAATACATGGATTTTTAAATTTTGCTACAAATCCAGTTGAATTTATATTTGTTACTTTGACTAGGCCATTCTTAAACAGAGCTATATCTATTAAAAGCCACTTTTCTGAGAACCACTACACTAATACACATATTAATACTAGCAGAAATGTAAAAAAATAAATCCATTTTCCATTGCTACAACTTCACTGGTGTGAATATGTTGAAATTTTACTGAAAAATTTAAGTTTCCAAGTTCAACGTTTGAGTTTTTTTCAGAGAAAGTCTGAATTTTCTCACCAACAGAAATTTCTTCATTTCAGATCAAATCTAAATATTGTCTTCAATCAGAGGCTTTTTTCAAATTCGCTGTAATACAGACTGCTACAGGAGCTCTTTCCTGCCCACAGCAATCACCATCCATCCATCCATCCATCCATCCATCCATCCATCCATCCATCCATCCATCCATCCATCCATCCATCCTTTTCCAAGATTGAAAGAAAAAATCACATCCTAATCCACAAATGTAAAACAATGTTATTGTTTTAGTTGTGACACCAAATGTTCTGTTTGTTTTGAATAAATCCGTTTTAATGTATTCCTCCTCATTTGTTTATTTTATTCTTGTTGCTGTTTATTTACTTTGTAGATAAATACAACATTTTGCTTTTTATGAGTCCGTAATGTTTGTTGTATTAAACACTAATTGGTGAGTAAAAACATTTTTTAAAGTCTTTAAATTAATTAGAACTTCATTTAATTTATTTATGATGTTTAAAATATTTTTCAAATGTTTTATTTGAAAAAATGTTTGAAGTATTCATTTCCCTCCATCTCACAATGATGCACTTTTTTCTGCATCTATCAGACAAAATAAAATAAAATAAAAAAGTCAAAGGCCAAAACCGATTTAGCCGTTTAGCTCAGAGAAAGTGAAATTGCAGCTTTCATTTATTTGACTTGTCTGGTTTAAAGGATGATTAACGTTTATCTGCTGCTCATGTTGGATAAGTGAGACTGAATCATCTGAGGGGAAATCAGATGGTGACTTAGCAAAGAAAACAAGCAGAAAGCTCTGAATCACTGAAAACGGCACATCGGGTCCAAAACGAGCCGCGGTCTGGACGGTTCCCAGAGACGCTGCTCCGTCTAAATCCTCAGACATGTAAAAAAGATGATCTTATATTAAACCAAACTGCAAAAACACAACATTTACTGAGTATTTTTGGTTTGGTTTCTGCTAGAAATATCTTAATGTACTTAAAATAAGACAAAACTAACCAAGAAGTAACTTTCAGCAAGATATAGGAGATTGTTTTAAATAAATAATTCCTTACTATTGATAAAAAACTAAAAAACATTGGCAGATGATTTAACTTGTAAGTTTACATAACTTACAAGTTAATTAAAATAAATTATTCCAGAATTTATTGAAATAAACGATAATGTTGTTGTATTGAGACCATTTTAAAGTAATATAATGATAATGGCAAAATAATAAAGCAAAAGCAGATTCTAAATGGTCAGTAAACTTTAAATTCAAATTAACATTTAACACTGGAACTGGAAGACATTTTAAATGTCCAAAATAAAAAAACAAATAAAATAAATCTTTGGAAATAAGATTTCCTTCAAAATAAGAGCTGGTTGAGACCAAAACACCAAACTGAAAACTTTTATCATCCAGTTGTTTGTAGAAAGAGAGAAGAAAAGAGAAACTATGAATCATACCAATGGAAAGAATTTTGTTTTAGCGATTAATTGATTTATTGATTATTGTGACCGGCCTGCTCCTATGTTTGCTGAAAAGTTGCTCATATGTTAGTTTTGTCTTATTTCAAGCAACTAAGACGTTTGCAGTAAAAACTAAACTAAAAACACTTTGTGTTTTTGTAGTACAAACAGATGACGGGTCAGAGTCAGAATTATGGAGATGAATGGAAAACAACAGCTTAGCAGAGCCGAAGTGAAGGAAATGTTCAGACGTCGGAGCTCAAGTTGCTTTATTCCTCCTGCCAATATCAGATATTTGTATGAGTGCAAGATGCTCTCTGTGTGTGTTTGTTATGTCATCGCAGGCTCTGCGCTCGGCTCTTTACGGCAGAAATGATCCCAAACAGAGAGCACTCAACCACAGGAAGCCTTCGCCTCTGCACAAAACTCCAACGCTGCTCTTATCACCAAGGTAAGGTGCTGAATATGATTTAGTTTATTAATCGGTGGTGGAACCACTGAGCTCCCCGCTTGTAGTGCATCACTCAGTCCTGGATGTGTCTGAGCTTTTATTTCTCCAAATGATTTGTCTGATAAGAGTCTTGCAGTGTTTCCTGTTGCTTTTCCAGCAAATCAGGAAGTCGTGACAAATTGCTATTTGCATTCGGTTCTTCCGGGGGTAAATTGACTCCCCTTGTTTCATTTGTTTGAGAAACTTTGTGAGTCATCAGAGGATGTGTCAGACTGAGGCGCAGCAAACAGGCGAGGACGGGGCATTATGTCGTTACAGCCGTCCAATCAGCAGAAATTATACGCTCCGTTCTTTGATTAGGAGCTTTGGAGAGCATTTGCACATCAGACGCGCCTGTGCATAAATAAAACATCCACGCAGAAACCAAAACACACTTCGTCTGCAGGGAGTCGGCAGATTAAACTGAGATTTGGACATTTCTGTTAAAGATTTCTGCAGTTTGTGAGCAGCACAGCATTCCAGGTGGACGATATAATAAAACACACACACACACACTCACACGCACGCACGTGTACGCGCGTACACACACACAGTCCTTGAAGCTTGAAGCATCATCAGGACAATTCGTGGGTCTGGATGGAGATCTGAGCCGTGTGACGCACTGCGAGAAACACATGAAACTAGATCTGGCCTTGCTTTGCGTCACAAGTCTGTTAATGTTCGTTTCATAAGTCAAGGCCGAAAGGTGATGAACTTCTCAGTCGGTGATTTCTTTAAAAAGGAGGTCAGACTTTTAAAAGCAATCTGCATTTTCCACACGTTGGTCTTTGATTCAGAGTTTCTGCACAAAGCAGGAAGATTTTCAGGTAGAGAAGAACTAATAACTAATCAATAATAATGAAAAGACATGTCGTTAATTAGATTTTTCTCCCACTTATGGTGTATTTGTGTCTGGATTTCCCAAAATCATCAGAGGATCCTCTGTTCATTCTTTTCTTTCTCAGAGATTTAATTTGTTCTTCACTCATTTATGTCACTTTGTCCTGAATTTCCATTAAACGTCCCACCAGAGCTGAAGGAATGAATGACTGGAAGCAAAAGATACGAGGATGAAAAGTTACTTAAGTCAGTTTTAACTTATTTCAACTGTAACTAGATTTTATGTTTTTGCAGTGCAGAGAATGATGTTTTAGTAATCAAACTAAAACCACCATTAAGTATAAGATGCTAAATTGTGACTTTTTTAATTTTTTAAATAAAATAATATTAAAACCCTTTTATGCATTAACTACTCTGGCTAACACAATAAATACTTTTTACAGAAAAACCAAAATAGGCTCAAATCAGCAGCTTTGTAAAATCATTTAAGGAAACCTGGATGTACACTGCAAAACACTAAATCTTACCAAGTATTTTTCTTTAGTTTTCAGTGAAAACTTCTGAGTAGACTTGAAATAAGACAACAGCTTATAAGTAACATTTCAGAAAAAATATATGAGATTGTTTTGAGTCAATTTCTTAATTTTGATGATAAAATACCAGTTCCAGTGTCAGAGAAATTAACTTGTAACATGGGAAAAATGTTTTGTTATAAGTGAAATAATCTGCCAGTGGAAGTAAAACTGGGTTGCTAGGTAACGGGCTGGGCTTGGCTGGGGTTGCTAGGTAACGGGCTGGGCTTGGCTGGGGTTGCTAGGTAATGGTGCGAGCGGAACTACAACTTAGAACAAGCTGCTATTTCCTGCTGAAAAGTTGCTTGAAAGTTTGTTTTGTCTTATTTCCAGTGAACTAGGATATCTGTACCAGAAACTAAACCAAAACTACTTGGTAAGAGTTTGTGTTTTTGCAGTGTTGGATTGTGGTCAATGCATCTTTACTTAGTAAAAACAAAAACCTGGCCTGTGCAGGTGAAGATGGAATGACTGTCACCAGACATCCTGCAGTCTGTGAGCATGTCGACGTGAAAAGCAGCTTAAAAAATGCAAAAGTGAAAATTAAAAAGCTTTACTTTTGTCACAAACCGCTGAGGCAGCAGCAGAGACAGACACACGGATAGATCAGAGGATGGATTTCTGGAAAGGAGATGATACTGTTACAGAAAGTAATTAACTTTTACCATAATGCACAATTTGGCAGCCATACAAACACAACAATACATTCACTCGCTGTTACCTCACTGCCAGCACTTTCTTCTCCGTCTGCCTGAACTGCACACAAATCATCTCACCCAGCCGACCACGTTTCCTCCCAGATTGGAATCTCTCATTAAATTCAAGGAGATTAAGAAAGGTCTTCCCGATAAGACGAGTCCTCTGCGTCTTACCGGTGGCTTCCTTTCAGGCCTGCCGGGCCGTTAGGCTACAGTAACGCTCAGTCCGCTCTTGAAAACACGACCAGCAGGCGGTGAACTCAGCAGCTCAACCTCTGCAGCTACCAGATGTTGTCGTGCTAACCAGTAAATCTTTACGCTCCGTTTTGATTTGTCGTCTTCGCTGCACACAATAAAACAGAGATTCCATGGGAACTGATTAATCGATAGGCAATTATCAGAGAGAGAAACACAATCAGTGGATTTAATTTGACTTTGATTTAGCTGTAAACTTGTGTAATTTCCATCCTGTCAGTGATGCTGAGCAGCTGTGGAGGCTTGTGGCGTGTTGGAGGAGCAACGAGAGGCAAAACAAACACAAAGATTCCTGTTTTCTTCATGTCATTTTTAAAACGACACAAGAAAAGTTCACTTTACGAAAGAAAACCTCAGCGAAATAAAAATCAGATATCTTTAAGTCAAGGATGGATTACCAGGTAAAAGTTGTGAATAATTTACTCCTTTATGATTAAATACAGTTTGTTGAATGTCATTATTACCATTGTGTTACTGGAACAACAACATTATCATTTATCACAATAATTTCTGGAACAATTTATCGTCCAGTAAAATATGTTATTTTAGGCCTCGTCATAAGTTCAGCACAGATAAAAGAAGTTTTTATCTGTAGGAAATCAGCATTCAATTCGACACAACTGGAAAATAAGACGCGTTGTTGCTCCATGTTGTGTGTTCATGTTTACACGTCTTCCTAAATCAGATTATTTAGCAGCCGGGCGTTCCGGCCGTCGGCTCCTCCCAGAGCGACCGCTGCCTCCGTGAGGCTGAGCCGAGTTTTCATCAGAGTTGAGCTGCAAATAAAATCCTGCTCCCACTGCAAATTTTCCACACAAAAAGTCAATTTTTTGCTTTTTGCACCAACAGAAAGAAATGAAACGGAGTTATAACCGACAGGAAGTACAGATGAATTATTAAAGACATGAAAGATCTATCCGAGGATCAGACTGGAAAGAGTTTTAAGAACAGAAGCTTCCAGTGGTTTTACTGGTAAACGGAGGGAAACGTGATGGCCTTATGTAAGCTGGATAACGCTTTTATTTTTGCCGTTTCTCCCAGGAGAGGTGCTGGTTTTGTGCAGATGCACAAAAGGGCTGCATGAATAAAAGCATCACCTGATGCATTATCCTGCGTAATGCTTCAAACCAATTAACGTAATGCCACTGCTATATTAAAAACAGGAATTAAGCATTAATAAGGCGTCTCTGTAAGAGCCTGTGATGTTGCCTGGCTGAGCGCTCACCCCGAAACACCGGCGGCAGGCCATCACATCCAGAGCCGTTCCCATTCCTCCCTCCACAAATAAATCCAGGCTGCTCCGAGAAAACACGAAAAATAAAATGAAAAATCCATCTGAGGTTCAGTCAGCAGAGAAAAAACATTGAATCCAGCAGAAACAAGCAGCTGCCGTCCGCCTGCGCAGGTGTCCTGTTGCTCTTCTGCCTTGAAGAGTCGATTACAAAGTTTTTGCTGGTAATGAGGTCTAAAGTTTCCTGATTAAATAACCAGAGGACAATAAAAAGGTCTTTAATGTTTAATGGCTGCAGCAAACGGAGCCGAGTCGCCCGGACGGCCCAGAGCGACGTGCACGACGCTCATTTAGACTCTTCATTAATTACAGGAGCCCAAACGCTCCGGCTCTGCATCTATACCACATTAATAAGATATTTTATCATTTAGAAGGAATTACCTGCAGATTACCTTCACCAAAACTCCTGGGTTCCTACTAATGTTTGTTTTATCTCATTTTATTTGGATTTGTGTCGAAACATTTTGCATACGTTTAATTTTTCAGTTTTTCCCTTTAAAATTTACTGTAAATCAACGTATTTGCATTTATAGAGAAAACTTTTTTCCTGATAACTTAAATATTTTTGGATTAAAAAAAGTATAGTATTTGTATTATATAAGAGGAATATTAAAAATTAAATTCATGGTACTGGGTAAAAAATTTAAGTTAGATTTAAAAATGAGAAGACTTTAATCAGTAAAACTAAAATTAAAGGAGTTAAAACTTCATAAATGTTTGTTTTGAGGACGGACGTTAGCGCTGCTATTTACAAATAAGACAAAAATATATAATATGCAGTAATATTTCTAAGTTTCTTTAATCCAAGGGATAAAGATGGAGCGATAAATACTGTGTACTGTAAAAGAAAATCTTTCGTCTCCTGCCTACAGATGTTTAAAGGACTTAACGTTCTGTTTGCTTCATGCAAATACGAAAACAAGACACACATAAAGCTGTTTAAGCAGCAAACAGGAAGTTCCTGCTCATTATATCTGAAACGGCTCAGCTGGCTTAGCGTTGATCCGAAGCTGCAGCCAGAAAATGTTCTGGACCCGACAACCATCAGGAAAACTGCTTCATAAAACTGTGTGTGGTTCAACATTTCATTAAACCAGCGACTTTAAAGCTGCTTTTTGAATATTCACTGTTTAAAATAAGATGCTGAAAATCACAGGCCACAGCGCTGACTCATCAGTAAATAAAGAGATAACAGTCATCAGGTTTATCTGCTAAATTCATGACTTCTTTCAGGTAACCGAACTCAACAAGTCAGCAGACGACATGGAGGAGGCCCCACCCATGTTTGAAAATACAAAAAAAGACTTAAGCATGTTGTGTCCATTTCCTAACGCATTTTTTCTGACTGATGCGACTTAAACTCCAGAGTCAGAATCCCAAAAACAAAGTAATAATTCAGAGGGAAATAAAAGTCTCATTTCTGAGATTAATTTCAGAATTTCTAAGAAAAAAAGCGAAAGGGAAAAAACTTAGAATTTTACATTAAAATCAGAATTCTGAGAAAAATATTAAAAATTATTCAGAGGAAAAAAGTCTGAACTGCAGCAGAATCAAACGTCTAAATTTGAAGAAATGAGAATGCTGAAAAAGTCAGAAATCAGAGAAAAAGCTGTAATTCAAAGCAATTACTTTAAATAAAAAGCTAAATTTGCCAATTGTCACAATTTCTAAGAAAGAAGTCAGAATTCTTGAGTAACATCAGAAAACTGAGATTAATGTTAGAATTTCAAGGAAAACAGTTAAAGTCAGTATTCTGAGAAAAATATCAAAATTCCGAGAGAAACAAAAGTCTAAATTTAGAGATTAATGCCAGAAATTATAAGAAAAAATTCTGAACTATGAGATTAAAGTCAACCTTCAGAGAGAAAATAAAAAATCAGACTCCAGAGTGACTAACAGCTGGGAAAATACTGTTATCTTTGAGTTTTGGGCACTGATAGCAACGTTCTCACTGAATTATGTATTGCATTTAATACAACAGTCATTTATCTCCATTTCTTTTGCAGGCCACATTTTAACTGTAATGCCTTTTATCCCACCTGAAATCAGAAACAATCGAAGATCCGCGCCGAGCAACACAAGCATCTTCCAAACAAAAACCCAACAAACCGCGAGGCACTCACACTTACAAATTTCCTCTTGAGCTTGCCCTTGTTGCCGCGCGCCGTCTTGGCGGAGCTGTAGTCCAGGCCCATGTCCAGGTGGTCGTCGGCCGACATGCTCTTCCGGAGGTAGGCGGCCCGCGCCCGGAAGTGGGAGAACGGCGACTGGGAGCGCGGCTGGGCCTCGGTGCCGCCGCTCTGCTCCGTCTCGTCGTCTCCCTCCACATCGTCCTCCAATCGCCACAGCTCCCCTAGAAGCAGAGGGGGGAAAAAACAGAGACAGGTAGATAAATGAGAGCAAGACAAATTGGACGACACAATTATCGGAAGCTGTCATCCGACGACGGCCTCCATAAAACACGCCTGGAATGTAATTTAGCTTCCCTTTAAGCTCAGCTGCTTTCTAACCATATTATTCTTCGCCTGACTTATGAACAACTTGATTATGATTACAGCTGCTGGACAGAAATGATGGCTCATTTACAACAAAGGAAGAGTTCTGCAGCAACGCTCGCGTTTTTCTTCCACGGCAGAGACGGATCTGTGCTGTCGGAGCGAAGCTGTGCTGCACCAATCGCGTCTCATCGCTCTCCATCCGACGTTTGCAGGCATCTTCCCACAGCGCTCATTAAACTGTTAACGAAGCCTCTTCAGCCGATGCAGCGTCAAAAACAGTCAATATGTTGTAACAACACAGCAATCTGGTCTCTATAAGGACAAACGATGCAGAAATTATCGTGATAAACAATATTATTGTTGCTTTGAGATCATTTCCAAGTAAATTATTGAAAAAGGTTCATGTCACATTATTCCGATCGGAACGTCTTTAAAACTCGTCATTATTCTGCGTCCTGATACCAGAGGTTTTAGTGAGGAAAGATCAGTCAGGATCAGAGCTGGAGCTGCTGTTCTTCAGTCTGTTTCCCAGCTCAGCTTCACCATGTCGGTATTTAGCTATAAAGATGCTACGAGTCAGAGC
>NW_015114554.1:77310-78768 GCF_001443285.1 Poecilia latipinna
ATAATATAAGCTTATATTATATCTATGGTTATCTTCCCCATAGACATCAATACGTAGACCCCTCATGGAGCGCTGAGTCCTACGTAACAGCGTCTGCCATCTTTTATGTGGCAACAGAGCGATCTGAGCTCCTTAAGTCCTGTTCTGTGTGTTTCAACCGTTTTACGAAACAAACTGGATTCATTGGCTTTACCTTCCACAGGTAAGGATGAAAGATCAGAATTACTTTGCAGCCAGAAATTCACTTCTAAACAACCGAGAAATATTTCCTAAATTGGCCCAAAGTAACCGCTGATTGTTAGCGTAGCGGCTAATGTTTTCATACTGTTTTCTAATGAGAGAGCTGATGAGAAACCGCTGTTAGAGGAGAAGTTAATTAAAAACCAGGGGATTTTGTGAGGAAAGATCAGTCAGGATCAGAGCTGGAGCTGCTGTTCTTCAGTCTGTTTCCCAGCTCAGCTTCACCATGTCGGTATTTAGCTATAAAGATGCTACGAGTCAGAGCCCAACATGCTGAAAATGTCTTTTTCTGAATGTGAAGTAAATATATTTTCTATTAGACTTTTGGATAATTTCTCTTTTATCCTTGGCTTTAGCCTGTGAACCACAACGTCTCAGAAGTCATTGGAGTTCTCCCAGTGTGACCAGCAGACTGAAGCCCTGCCTATGACCAGTGTTCCCAGTATAATAAATAAATGTTTATTCTTTCACTTTTTGTGTACTTTTAAATATCTCAATCTGAAGTATTAGTGTATTAATACAGCTTATGTAACAAAATAAAAATAATTTACTCTGTTAGAATTATTTTCACTCTTTGCTGTCAGTAGCAGAGTTGACATACTGTGATACTTTTTCTCTGGAAGAAAGTAAGAAAAATATGTAGTTTAATGTTTGACAATGACTGATTTATAAATCTAAAGTCATTTCTCAATAATGTATAAAAATAAATACAAGAAAATTATTTGTTTCTTGTCTTGAAATGTTAAATGTACATTAAACTATGGAATTATGTAAATGTATTCTTTAATTAAATACTGTAAAAGTGTGTCTGTTCATCAATGTCATTATAAAAAATTTCAGAATCGTTTCTATCAAATAAAACATTGTGCTCTTTATTCAGAAATGCCCCAAAACAATTAAATAATCACATCAAAAGTTAGAAACGCTCTCTTTAGTAATTTCTTTGCCAAATATATTAATGTGTGTGAGAAAATGTGTCAATGGCAGGTATTAACTTAAAATACTTTATAGAACGGCACTTTATCAAGTTCAGTCCATTCACTTGTATAACCTTACTGGCACATATTCCACATTCAGTAAATATGCACACACACATATATATATGTATATGTGTGTGTGTGTATATATATATATATATATATATATATATATATATATATATATATAATGTTTTTCAGCCGCCGAGGCCCAAATACGATGTGAGATTCATCAGTGCTG